>NW_023494800.1:33689030-33721530 GCF_904425465.1 Colossoma macropomum
GAAACACGAACATTTGAAGTGTGTCTAGCCTGTTAGCTGACCAGCCTAGTTCTAGTTAAGAACGTAAGTCATCAGCCCCTCAGTTTAAACAACAAACGGGTTCTTACTTCATCAGTGCACTCGGTGGTCCCTTTGAGCAGCACGAGAGTCAAAGATTATTCCATTAACAGGATGATTCCCGTGCTGTGGTGCAGGAATACAGAGCTCAGTTGCTGTGAGGCGTCATAGGAGTGGATAAATAGTGGATTTTACAACGGCTTCCAGCGCAGCTCAGCCAATCAGATTTTAGGACCAGAACGTTTTTATAAAAATGCTTTTTTAAAGTCACGTACAACACTTTTACAACCCTCACTCCCCTTCAGTAATACTGTACACCACAGCGATATTTGGAGAAGGTTTGAAGACGTAAAACAAGATGACCCCACTGACCTCAGCGCCGGCCACAAATACTCATATTGTTTAGGCCCGAGTTTTCCAGCGCAGACTCCAAAGCCACTCGACTGCTTCCTCTCAACTCACACCAAATAAACACACGCTGTGCGCAAGTGTGTGCACTCGCGTCTTATCTGATCTTGCCCTCATGATCAGAGACCACTTTGTACCACTTCTGTCCCCCCCCAGCTCCCTCTCTCTGCTTTATTCACCCACTCTGCCTTATCTCTCCGTCTTCTTTACTGCCCCTCCCTCCCGCCTCTCTCTCTGGTGGGCGAGGCTGGAGGTTTGCTGGTTTGGGGGCGGCTCCCTCCACACTGTTCCTACAGCACTGTTACAGACTAATAACCCGCGTGAGGGTGGTGCGGTAAGAAGGGGGAGGGGGAGGGGAACCACACAGCCGGCCTGTCTGACCTGCCTGCAGAAAAAAAACACCACCAGAGAACCACACTTACTGTCAACCTGTGAGGGGCTGGGGTTCTAGATTTCAACAGGTCTTTATAGAGCACCGCAAGCACCACTCCCTGACTCTCCCCCGCTCTGCCTCACTCTGCCTCACTCTCCATGACTCTCACTCGCTCTGCCCGACTCTCACTTGACTCTCCATGACTCTCACCCTACTCTCCATGACTCGCCCTCGCTCTCGCCAACTCTCCCCCGACTCTCACCCGACTCTCCATTAATCTCACCTGACTCTCCACGACTCTCCCTCGCTCTCCCCAACTGTCCCCCACTACAGTTACAGAACTGGTCTGTTTTTTTTTTCTTTTGCCGTCTCACTCTCTCTTTTTTATTTCTCTGTCTCTTTCATTCTCTGTCTGTCTCTCTCTCCGTATGTCACCCACTCGGTCGTACTCACTCTCTCTTGTTCTTTATTTTTGTTTGACTCTTCTCTCTCATTGTGTCTCTTTTTATGCCTCTCTCTCACTCTCTGTATCTATCTCCCTCTAGGTCTCACTCTCTCATTCTTTCTTCCTGTTCTTTATTGTTCTCTATCCCTTTCTGCCTCTTCGCTCTCTCTCATTCTCTGTTTCCTTGCATGTCTCTCTCTCTCTGTATCTGTGTCCCTCTGGGTCTCACTCTCTCATTATCTCTTTCTTCCCAAGGCTCCCTCTGTGTCCCTCTCTCTTCCCTACTGTTGCTCACTGTCTGTCTCTCTCTCTCTCTCTATACATGTCTCCCTCATTGTGTCTCTCTCTCTAGGTTCAGTCTGATCCAGTCTGATCCAGCTCTTTAAAGAAGAGTACCCAGTGTTTCTTCTTTCCTCACAGTAACCAACGGCAACGTCAGGCCTGCACAGACCGCCTCATTCCCACACACACATACACACACACACACACACACACACACACTTTACTACCAGTCACACTGTCTTCTCTCTCTCTCTCTCTCACACACACACACACACACACACTTTACTACCAGTCACACTCTCTCTCTCTCTCTCTCTCACACACACACAGACACACACACACACACACACACTTTACTACCAGTCACACTCTCTCTCTCTCTCTCTCTCACTCACACACGACACACACACACACACACACACTTTACTACCAGTCACACTGTCTTCTCTCTCTCTCTCTCTCACACACACACACACTTTACTACCAGTCACACTGTCTTTTCTCTCTCTCTCTCTCTCTCTCTCACACACACACACACACACACACACACACTTTACTACCAGTCACACTGTCTTTTCTCTCTCTCTCTCTCTCTCTCTCTCTCACACACACACACACACACACACACTTTACTACCAGTCACACTGTCTCTCTCTCTCTCTCTCTCTCACACACACACACACTTTACTACCAGTCACACTGTCTTCTCTCTCTCTCTCTCTCACACACACACACACTTTACTACCAGTCACACTGTCTTTTCTCTCTCTCTCTCTCTCTCTCTCACACACACACACACACACACACACACTTTACTACCAGTCACACTGTCTTTTCTCTCTCTCTCTCTCTCTCACACACACACACACACACACACACACTTTACTACCAGTCACACTGTCCTCTCTCTCTCTCTCTCTCTCACACACACACACTTTACTACCAGTCACACTGTCTTCTCTCTCTCTCTCTCTCACACACACACACACTTTACTACCAGTCACACTGTCTTTCTCTCTCTCTCTCTCTCTCTCTCTCTCTCACACACACACACACACACACACACACACACACTTTACTACCAGTCACACTGTCTTCTCTCTCTCTCTCTCTCACACACACACACACTTTACTACCAGTCACACAGTCCTCACACACACAAACGCACTTTACTGCCCGTCACAGTCTTTCCCTCCCTCTCTCTCTCCCTCTCTCTCACTCACTCACACACACACACACACACACACACACTTTACTACCAGTCACACAATCTTCACACATGCATACACACACAGTCTTCACACTGTGCTGTGAAATAAGTCATCCTTGCTGAAGGACGTTCCTCGTCTGCTCCGTCTCCTCTTCGTCTATAAACCACTAACACACTAACACACACACACAGCCCGGCATCTGCTCTCTGAAGAAGACAGACCCCGAGACCCCCTTTACATCTGGTCCTTTCATGTGTCCTCAGTATCAGGATTAAATCTGGATAGAGAAGATCCACATAAAACTCAGGTGTAAATCCACAAAAGACCCATTTAAACAGATCTAAACCTGATCGCTTCAGGTGGAGCATTTCAGCCTGACGTTATAACCAAGTGAGTCTCACATCAAAACACAGAGCAGGTTAAACATTCAAAGCTGAGCAGCAAACAGAGCATTTCAGTCACCAGACGTTCACCACTGCCAAGTCTGCTGCTCTGTTTTTAATGTCTCCTCTGCACCACGTCTGACAGATAAAGAGAAACGTCTGACATCCCAGCTTTGAAATTTCTTAATTTTGACCTACACACCCCAGTTTAAACGTCTTTATTGTAGTCACTGCGTTTAAAAGGCCATTTGAAGATCTAGCCAGGTGTTATACAGAGTAAATGCATCTCTAAAAGCCACATTCAGCAACCAAAATCTCTCTTTGTCTGTTTAAGGCTGGCTTCAACTTTCATGTAGAGCTGGGCGATATAATTAAATAGACTATCACAATACTTCAAGATATTTTCACAATACTCAATATTTATTTTTGACATCTATTCAGTTAGAACAGAGAAAAAAGGACTAGCAGAGCTATATTTTAAAAAAAATACTAAAAATACAGTGATTTTTATTCAATAATATTCAATTAGTGCAAACTGTGTTGCACTAAATCCAGTTAAACCAGACTAACTTTGCTCTCTTTATAATAAAACACACAGTTGCTCAGTGCAATACAAGTACTGACGATATGCACAATATATTCTGAAAAGCATAGAGTATTGCATTAAAACATAATTTATTTATCACAATAACGATATATACACACCGTCATACTGCCCAGCCCTCATCTCATGCAACTTCAGTTGCTTGAAACCTACATGAAACTGAATTGCACTTTAATTATTTAATGTAAAGCATCCTGCAACTCCTTTGAAACTCAGCCAGGACAGCTGCAAAAGTCTCTACTTCATGGAACGAGTTGTGTGAAACAGCCAAAACCAAAACGCAGATGACACAGTGAGATTTTGCCAAATGACATGCTGTCAAACAACTGACTTCACCAGATCAGTGAACCAGAGAATGAAACAGAAGTTGGTTTACTGGGTGGCTGAAAAGGAAAAAGGAGATCGTAGCTTTTCATTTTCAGTTTCCTAAACCATGACAACAAACCTAAGTTTCTCAAAGCTAACATTTCTGTAACAAGCTGCGTTAACCAGCCAGCTTATGCTAACAGCATCCAGATACAATACTGATAGTACTGTATCTGGATGAAGCTGAGCCACAAAGACGTATTTAAAACAAATACAAATCCGATTACTCAAACCACTTCAGGAGGTCCGAGAAGCATTTGAGCCACATGTTATGGCAGCGTAAACACATCCGTCTCTCCAAGACACATTCGACAACTTAAACTCCTCCCAGTACAACCAAAACTCTGCCCAGTGAAACCAAAACTCCTCCCAGTATAACCAAAACCCCTCAGAATACAACCAAAACCCCTCCCAGTACAACTGAAACCCCTCCAGTACAACCAAATCCCCTCCAAGTACAACCAAATCCCCTCCAAGTACAACCAAATCCCCTTCCAGTACAACCGAATCCCCTCCAAGTACATCCAAGTACAACCAAATCCCCTCCAAGTACAACCAAATCCCCTTCCAGTACAACCAAAACCCCTCCAAGTACAACCAAAACCCCTCCCAGTACGACCAAAAACGACTCCCAGTGTGACAAAAAAACACCTCCCAGTATAACAAAAACACCTCCCAGTATAACAAAAACGCCTCCCAGTATGACAAAAACACCTCCCATCATCAGAAGGTGGTTTCCTTAGTCTTCAAACCAGAAGGTCTCCCTCTACAGTTCACTGCAGCACTACTGAACAGGTGAGTTAGCATGTTCACAACAGATGCAGTGATGATTACTCTTAATTTTGCCTGCAGTGCCCCTTTAAGTGATTCCAGTGTAATAATGGACACATTACCATTAATTTAATCAAATATTAATGCTGGAGGACTATTTGGCAGCACTCTCTGGACTGATCTGACTGGCTGGGCATTGCTGTGTCTGAAACGGATCACTATTTGGCATTAGTCCCTCACTCTTTTGTCAGGTACATCAGACTGGCAGCACAAAGGGCCTGTTGTGTCTTGGGCCTGCTGCTCTCCAGGAACACTCTGTCCCCATCAGCCTCTAAACACAGAGCTCACTGCCTGTATCTCTGAAAATCTGTTTACACTGTCCAGTGCAGGCCCAGTGTGTAAATGTATACACTGGGACAGCGCTGCACATGCGCCAGCATTCGGTAATACAGTTTACCGCCATATTAGACATGCACAGCAATGTTACTGTGGACACTCTGAAACACAGACACTGCAGTTTAGTCCAACAAACTAATGTATTAGGCATGTAAAGCAGCTCTGAATTCACTCCTCATTTTTATTTTTAATGACTGTTTTACTGTAAATACTGCTCATATGTAGCCCCACTTAAAATGATACTCAGAATATGTTTATAATATTAAAAACATTTTTAACACATCTGATTAAAAAAAAAAAATATATATATATATTATTATATATATTATATTTTATAATCATATATGTATATAAATATATTTATATATATATATACACACACACACACACACACGATGCAACAGTTTTAGGTAAACAGTGTTTTAATGACTGTTCTCATTGATCACACTTCTTCAAATAAACAGCATAAACAATATAAATATTGTAGTACTGGGGAGGAGCTACCCAGAAGTCATTGCAGTTTTGATCTTTGTTAATTGCCTTATTTTTCTTGCTTTTATTAGCTTTTTTATAGAAAAGGGTCTATTTTTAATGCATGTTATGCGACTTGCTACCAGTTTCTAGGCAGAAACAGTAAAGAAATGCCATGTTTATGCTATAATATACGATCCAGGCTAATAAACAAATCAACAAAAGCAGGTTTAATTCTTTGACAAGGTGACAGAAACCCTCTGAGTAGGTTAATGTTGTGAACTCACACGTATGTCACCCTCTTCATATAGCTCTGCATCACCTGGTGAGAAAGCCAGCAACAGTGAGTGTGTTTACATGTACTTTATAATCCAATCATAATCAGATTATAATGGATTATCTGATTATTCAAATGGTCATGTAAACAGCACAGTCCGATTTTTCAGACTGGAGTAAGGTCTTAATATGATTTTAATCTGGATTTTAGAGCAATCAGATTTCTCAGTGCATGTAAACTCTCACTCTGATTTCTTTCAGATTTCTCAGTCTGCTAGAATAGACAGCAGTGCCAGCAGTGTTGCCGCGAGACGCAGCAAAACACTGTTGGAGCGGCGCTGAAACCAAACAGGAAATAAAGGATTCAAATATTCTTCATCTTCTAGATGATGTAAATTCATATTTTCAGGTAAAGTGGCACAATTTGGGAAAAAAAAAGCTGCAGCCTGAAGTTTACGTTTTACATTATGTTGACATCACATTCTTCTGTGAGTTTATTGGCTGGTTGTAAAGCAGAAATCTGATTACTGTCTGACTCACGTAGACCTGGAATTTCACATTATCTGATTACTCAAGTGCATGTAAACGCGCTGATCAGATTACTGACAAAATCAGATTTTCTGCAGTTATTGGATTATTAAGTGCATGTAAACGCACTCAGTCACAGCACAGGTTTTACTGTTGATCTCTTTATGTCATCTACATAATGTTTATTTAAGCAATAAAATGACAACACAGACATTTGTATTATGGAAAAATGCAATGTAAACAGACCTTGCGATGCATGCGTCACGTCACGGAGTGAAATAACAAGTGTCAGGGAGTGGTTCCAGATTCCCACGCTCACCACATCTGGTGTGAAATGGACTTAAAAAGTAAGACCACAGCCCTAAATTACTGTCATCTGAAGTCATTTACCCCTTTCAGCAGCTGACTGATTACCCATCCATTAGCTCTTTAGATATCCAAATATCAAAATTTGTACATCCCTAGTAATTATCGGCACAATTTCGGTGATAAAGCCACAAGTTATCAAATGAAAAGACTGATGTTATTGGTCAATTAATATCTCCTGAATGGACACTTATTAAAATACACAGATTATCATTGCATATGGATCATGTAAAAGCCTAAATTCATTTAAACACCAACAGAAAGTCGTCTGGAACTGCGATTGGTCAGGATGCTCAAAGAACATGGTGAAAAAACTGTGGGGGCTAAGTAGCACAACCGCATAGGCGTTGGCCCCATCATCAGGAGATCGCGAGCTCGAACCCTGGTGATGCTACAGCCGTCCATGACCAGGAGTCCAGGAGATCACAATTGGCCTCGCTCTCTCTGGGTGGACAGAGTACTCCCCCTTTACGTCAGCTAACAGGAGTCTGACGTAACAGATCCTGCATTGCAAAGATCAATACTGAGACAATAATTAACAAACAATATACTGTGCAGCCCTAATAAACACTCAAACACACATATTATGCCATTACATCACGACACACTGAACGTTAAACACCTATGAGAACCAAGAACGACTGTACAGATTCACTTCATCTGCTCTTTACTTCCTCTTGCTTTCCTTCTCTGTGGCACACTGTCTCTCTGGTTCATCATGTGATGTAATAATGTAATAATGATCACGTTGAGCCCCGAGACACACACACACACACACACACGCACACACACACACACACACACCAGATCCCATCGTTTACAGGAACAGAGCAAAGCAAAAGTGTGTGTCTGCATGTGATTCGATTAGCTGTCTTCTGAGAAACAACCCTTAAAGCTGAGCTGCCCTTTACATGCAAGTCGACTTTAATCCAGATTTATAGATGCTCACATGACAAATGACATGTCTTGTTGATTTTCTAAGTGAAAATAAGTGAACACATCCTCTGCGGATCAATATATGACATTTTTCTGTAAATCTTAATGCAGTTTCAAAGCATTCATCTCACATTTTAGGAAAAAAGAACACAAAATATAAGACGTGCCCAAATACTTCTGCATATGACTGCATGTTGGAAGAGCATGGAAATCAAACAAAAAGTATATATATGAAAACATCTGGACAATATCTTAGCATTTTTGTGAAAAATTACATCACAAGCTTTTCTGAGTATATGATAGGAATCATCAGTACATCTAGAACAGTGAACCACTGCACTGATTATAAACAGATTTAATTATAGAGAACCTGTAAACAACAACAACAACAACAACAACAACAACAACAACCACTGACTGCATACACTGCATAGTACCAAGCAGCTGACAGGATGGCAGCCTCATCTTATTAATTTATTTTAGTTTGTTTCTTCTTAAATAGTTGATTTTTTGCACACATTGAGAATTATTAACGTGAGCGTGCTGCTGAGGATGCGCAGTTAAAGACCAATTCCACTGATTTTTCTAAATTTTTGAGAGACTCATCATGCTGCTTTCGTGCCGTCTCATCCTGCGTTCTTTCAAAATCAGAAAATTTCCCTTCATTTACTTGATCACCAAATAAGTGAACACTGCATAATTTCCAAGGCATAATTCAATAAAACGTCAAACCATCCATCTAACAACTTTAACAGAGCTGCTGACTAGGAGAGAGGAGCTGGTTAGCATTAGCTTTGCTAGCATGCACCACAGAACATGTTAAATCCTGGCTAAATAAAGCACTGACACGAGTTTGGAGGATAACGAGTCACATCTGAGGGAGTGAAGTCGAGCAGCTGGCAGAAAAGTGAGATTAAACCTGTTCTGTGGTGTTTGGATCAGCTAACTTAACGTTAGCTTAGCGAGCAGCTACAGTCACCAAACAGTACCACAGACCACAGTACAGGACTGATTCTGACTGACTGCTGCTCTGCTAACGCAAGTGTAGAGGACAAAAACTGAAGTCTGAGAGAGAAACAGTGGAGTGACTGGAGTTGGGAGTGACAGACAGACATAAATGAATCTGTCCTGTGGTGTTTGGGACTGTAGTGTTTTGGCTAAGCTAGCGAGAGCCATGTTAGCAGGTCAAACGTACCACAGACCACAGTAGAGGACTGATTCTGACTGACTGCTGCTGTGCTGACACACGTGTAGACGGTAATAATGAAAGTCTCAGAAAGTAAAAGTCGAGTGACTGGCGTTTCTGTGACACAAAGACGTAATAAAATCTGTCCTGTGATGTTAAAATCTGTAACTTAACGTTAGCTTAGCGAGCAGCTCTAACAGCGCCTCACACCACAGTACAGGTCTAATTCTGACTGACTGCTGCTCTGCTGACACGCGTGTAGATAACGAAAACTAAGATAGTAAAACTGGAGTGACTTGTGGCCGAAATCAAACCTGTCCTGTGGTATTTGGGAAGCTAACGATAGCTAACTTAGCAGGCCAAATGTGCCACACACCACAGCAGGCTCGGTTCCAGCTAACTGAACCTAAACTGATGTCTGTTTAGAGGATATCTGAGAGCGCAGATTTGATGACTGGTGTTAGAATGAAAGCTGAACATGTTCTGTGGTGATTGGAGCTCTTGGCCATCACTAATAACATGCCTAGTTTTCTGAGGTTTTTCCTGCCTCTGATTTTTCCTCCCTACAGTGAGCCGTCTGAAATATAAATGGGTGGAATGTGTCTATTTGTCCGTTCAGACATGGAATATAAATGTGACGCGTTATAATTTTAAAATGTCATCATCATCATTTATAAATATCACAGTATAACTTGTGTTTGCTATCTGGTACTGGCAATATTACATATTTTGGTCCGCTGGCTTGATAAGGTCGGCACCCCACTGACTGTACGCCACTGCTGGTCCACCCTCGGACCACCCAGACTGTTGTCCTGCATACAAGGTCTAACTAGTTTTAATCTCCTCAAACACATTTTAAATGCACAGGGACTTTTATTGTAGAAAATAAACCAAGACAAATATTACAAACCACTGAGAGAAAAAAATTATGACTAGGCCTGATATTTATTGCTTTTATAGAAAATGTTGCTGACACTGAGCTGGATTATTATTTACTAAAGTAATTCACAAAGTATAACTAAAGAAAGGAAGGAAGGAAAAATAAGTCATTTGGACTGAAAGCAGAATATTGGAAAACCAGTGATGATCACCAGCGGGCCAACGTGAAACACTGAGCAAAACGCCAGTGGACCGCCAGCTGGTCCACTATCCTCTCGCTATCTGGGAGTATCCTGCCCGACTCTAATATAGGCCCTTTAATAACTAGCAAAAAGCCAGTCTTTGTCAGATAACCGAATATTCTCTCATTAACTCTTCACATATTAGTCAGAATGCACTTTCCTAATTTAGACAGCCATAACTGCCACTTCAGCTTCGTAACGTCCACAAACAGGGTCATATAAAAGCAGCGAGACACGCAGTGAAGACTTTGCATTGTACCAAAAGACAAGAACACTGAATCAGCATGTTTTCAGTTTAAGTTTCACATCCCTGCAGGGATCTGCAGCTGCGTGCGTGTGCATGTTTGCACGTATTCCTGTATAAAAGCACGTTATACAACAGCAGCACCGCAATCAAGACACGTTCCGAGTAAAACAATGCTTCACACATTCCCTGGATTTCCTGCATAGCTTTATCCACCTGGGTGATGGTCAACGTGTGCATATTTATGGAATGGCTTGGCAGGGCAGGACCAGCAACTCACACTGAGGACAGACGACATGCAGTCAGGTCAAAGACCCGTGGTGACGTCATTCTAATTAAAGGGGAACCCTCAGGGCCATATAGGACCTTCAACGCTGCTCACCAGCCACTGTAAACACAAACCGTGATCAGGAAAAAGGTTGTCAACTGCTCAGCACCCTAATTCCTGATTTTCTTCATGATTAGCAATGCAATAAACATTTTCCGTTCCACCTTAAACAGTACTGCAGTTCCATTCTGGCACCGGCACAGCATCAAGGTAACTACTGCATCATTTAAGGTGGTACAGAAAAGACATACAATAAGAAGCTGGTGAATACGAAGCCAACCTCATCCTTGCGAAAAGAGGAACAGGATAAAGAATTTTAAAAAATGGTTCATTTTCAAAGAATTATGACTAAAGTAATGATTTTCTCAGCACGTCTGCAAATTTCCCCTCGCCCTGCATTAAACAAAACAGGCTGAAGGTACGAAATGTTGAAACTAGTCAGCTGTCATTTGTCAAGCTAGCAGATTCATCCACCTGGGGAAGGGTTGCGTGCAGTTACATATTTCCACCAGAGAGGTCTCCAAATCCCCAAACCTTACAAAGTGCAGCTTTAAGCTCTGCAAATATTGTTGTAATACTCTTTTTTTCCATTCAATTTTCATTGAAAACAAGAGAACTAAAATCTAGGTAGATACAGCCAAGCGAGCTCTTACATCGGTTAGGACTTCAGGGGCTGGACGGAAGGCCTGACACGTTAGGTTAACTACCAATATAACTAGAAATGACAAAGGAATCACAATGGGACCAGTTTCATGAGAAAAAGCATCACTCTAGGCCCCATGTGTCAAACACAAGGCCCACAGGCCAGATCAGGCCCGTGGCACAATAAAATCTGGCCCTCAGAATTATTTTGATTTTCTATTAATATTAGCCCATTTCACAACCAGCAGGACTACAATCCCCAGCATGCACTGTAACATAACCTGCGCTGACACCCCACTCCCAACAGCAACGTATGAGACAGCAGTTTTCTACTCAATTGCACACATCATATCACCAAACACACCAGCTGTGTTTCAGCTGCAGTTCAACCAACATAAACACTATAAACACTCAGCAGCTCAGAAACTGAATAAGAATTAATGAACTTGCAGCAAATAAAAGATGTCAGGTGTGTAGATCAATCACACAGGTAGGTTTAACAGACCTACATCCTGGGAACATTCAAGGATATTTAACAGTTATCTGTAGCTAATGTAGCCTAAATACATCAAGTGTTCACATGTAATATTTGAAGGTTCACTACAAGTGGCCATATTTTGCTGTTGATGTTTTGGTGTATTAAAATATAAACGCTCTCCGGCCCTCGGATTTGTTGAGATTTTTTAATATGGCCCTTTTAGTGGTAAAGTTTGACACCCCTGCTCTAGGCCTTCAGGAAGTTCTAGATACATTAATATGAGCTCAGTTATACGTTAACGTCCATTACAAGCTTCAAACGGCCATGAAAATGTTCAGGCGCATCAGCATTAGCTTAGTGCTAACATACTACCAGAAATTTCCTAAGGGTGCTACTGTTTTGACCAATTTTCACATTTATGGCCTAAAAGAAGGCCGAGCTCTTACAGCCATATTTCAGCAATGCTGAAAGTAACTGTCAATGAAGGAAGAACAGAACAGAAATGAAACGCCCATCAGTGACTTCTATAAATGTTTGGAAATGTGATTAGTTTCATTTCCCTGGGTGAACTATTTAAATAGATTAGTGAGGCCAATTGTTTAACATGTTTGCGTGCGCCTCTGTATAACCCAGACAGTTGCCAAGGTAACTAGTTCCCGTTCCTCTGAGTGGGCTGAGTACGGACTGCGTAGCCGGAGGTTATGGATGCCGCTCGGTGCAGCAGGAGTGACACAGTGCTCTGCTTGTGTCGACATGCCGAAACAATCTTAAATGCTGCAACGCGCTAAATCGCACAGTAATGAGGCCTTCACTTCCACAGCCTGCGCTGCTGTTGATGTTGCGAAGTTACTCGCATAAATGTTTGATTCCGCTTGTTCATGCTTTCCTGTTTGGTCTGTAACATAAACACTTTGAGGGCGAAGGCTGGCTGGGGTTTTTGAAAAGCTGATCTAGAAACAAACAGATGAGCTACAATGACGGATAGTTGAAGGAACTATTTGGTGAAAAATCGAATTTGCACAGTTTTCCCCTTACTCCAGGTTATAGTCAATCAGCCAAGAAATGTTCGGTGTTCAAAGTTTGGTTCTTCAGTTTTGCACTGGAGTAATGAGGCTAAATGTAGCTAACAAACAACAGAAGTCTATAGTCACCCAAAATCTTTTCTGCAAAAACGTTGCTGCTGGGGTAAAAGCTTGTATCTCCAAATTAGTAACTTTACAGAAGAAGGAAAAACAACTTTCAGTTAATGTAACAAAATTATTATTCTGGACATTTCTATTGGTCCATTTGTCATGAAATTTTGGCACAGTGTAAAAAGCAGCTAGTATGTTTGAATTACATTATTAATATCATTATTATTATTATTAGCATTATTATTATTATTATTATTATTATTATTATTATCATTATCATCATCATCATTACTGTTTGTGTCCACTTTCTTATAGATTAATTAGTAAAAACACAAAAAATTGGGGAAAAAAAATAAATATCCTTTTACTTTGTTGTTTTATGTTCCTGGTCATATTAAATGATGAATCACGTTTCATATTGTTCTTCTAGTTTTCCCAGAATCTTTCATCAAAATTACTTTTGCTGCCTCTAGAAACATCATCTGAATTTTGATGACATCGTCATGCACTAGTGGATGGGAAAAATGACCAATGACATCATGTTTCACCTTCCCGCCCTACCCGTTATAGAAAAAACGCTATGTATGAAGATCTTAGAGCCATTTTCTTTAAAGTAGCTCCTTAACAATAAGCAGTAATGAGCACAACCTTTCATTTAAGCTCTACCAGCAATAGAGTCTTAAATCTTCTGTGGGGAAAGAAAGTGCAGTTTAACAGAAGACCACGAGCCGGAAAATATCTTTTAACAGCAGTTGGTGGAGAAAATTCACTGAAATCCGCCAATAATTACAGGGTTTCTATGGACAATGCATGATGCTCCCTCTTCCGACATGCTGAAAAACCCATGTGAGCTGGAATAGACTGGTAACATCCAAATGACTAAAATGGAAACTGCTCACCAGTGACGCTATAAACAAACCCACACTGAACCTTTTTCTTGTCTTAACCACAAACCTGCA
Source organism: Colossoma macropomum (assembly GCF_904425465.1). Lineage (NCBI taxonomy): Eukaryota > Metazoa > Chordata > Actinopteri > Characiformes > Serrasalmidae > Colossoma > Colossoma macropomum. The sequence goes on from NW_023494800.1 coordinate 33,702,995, forward strand.
CCGCCCCGGCCCCACGCTAATGCTAAATGAATAAAAGGACGCCGCTAATTACAACATGTGGTACAGTCGCACGCTGGGAGACCTAAATAAAAACCTCAGACAGGCTTCAGTGAGGCTGCTCAGGCCAGGAACCAGCATTTACCACACCTCAACCTCAGCACAAACACATTCAGTACTGACTCCACATCCAAAGCAGGATTTCTCAGTCAGGTAAATTAAAGTAAAAATGAGGACTGTCTCATCGGAAAGTCCTGAACTCCTCTCCTTCAGAACAGGCCTGACTTTTGGCTTAATTTATCTGAATAAGTGAGAAGTCCTGTGTAGTGAAACGGCCTCCAGCTCTGAGACTTCTAGCTCTGATTTCCGTGCAGTGGAGAGCCCTGTTTGTTGGTTTGCTTTAACTTCCAGCATCTCCTACAGGACTCCAAGCAGTTCTAGACAACTTCCAGTATGTCCTACAGCTTTCCCCAATAGCTCCAGACAACTCCTAGCAGCTCTAATAGGACTACTAGAATCTTCTATAGCAATAGTTCTCAAATGAGTTCTCAGGGCCCCCAAACAGTTCATATTTCTGATCTATCATAACTCACAACACACAGGGATAGAGCTAAAATGTGGACTATTTGGCAGGCCCTGAGGACCAGTTTGAGTACCACTCACCTGCAGTACTCCTAGCTTCTTCTACACAACTCCTAGAAACTCCTATGGGAATCTTGGCCTCTTTAGAAGACTCCTAGCAGCTCCAGACACCTCCCTTGGGACTCCTAGTGACTCCTTTCAGCTCTAGGAAGTTCCTTCGGGAGCTCCTGAATGTCTCCTGGAGAGCTCCTAGCAGCTACTAGAGCTCCTAGCAGCTGCAAGATCACTGTTAGCAGCTCAGCAGTATCATCCACACTTGTGAGAAACTGTATCGTCGTTTAAAAGGCTGCATCCACAGGAGATGGAACCATTTATTTCACACAAAACACTTCCAGATCAGATAGCGGCATATTAAGTTTCCAATTCCAGTTCCCATGATCCAAAGTGCTATTATAACTCAGTTTCCCATAACCACCCCATCATAGCATTAACATGGTCTTACTCATGTAAAGAGCACAGAACCATCTTACCTCATCTTACTGAGGTCCTTCATCTTATCAGGGTGCCACGATTCTTCGGAAAAGCTCAAAGCTCTGCAGTGGTGCGCTTTTCATGCGTACCACCGACCCCTGGGTAAATGTTCTACACAGCTGCGCAGCCACAGGACATCTGTAATCTGACTCCTTCCCAGCCCCCCAAGTGCACTTTCTCATGATAGTACAAAACGCTATTTCTGCAGATTGTACAGTCTCTCACAGCACAGACCACAACACCCACGCTGACCATTAAAACGCGGCAGGTTCAGCCAATGTTGTACCTACAGAAATATTAAAGAGGAGAAAATAGATCCTGTAATTATTCTGAGGCATTCAGTGCAGTGCTCAGCGAGGGTTTCTGTGATTTATGAGATCACCCCTGCGCACACACGCACACACACACACACACACACACACACACACATACATACATACATACATACATACATACATACACACACACAATATGGCCAAAAGTGTGTGGACATGACGCTGGACCATCACACCTATATGAGTTTGTTAGACATCCCATTGCAAAATCATGGGCATATTGGAGAGCGTCTGTGGGAATTTGTGTCCATTCAGTCAAAAGAGCATTTGTGAAGTCAGGCACTGACATTGGACAAGAAGACCTGACTCACAATTGACATTCAAATTCATCCCAAAGGGTTTGAGGTCAGGGCTCTGTGCAGACCACTGGACAGCCCATTATCGTTCCTCCACCAAACTTTGTTGGCACTGTGCATGCCGGTAGCGTCCACCAAACCCAGAGCGGTCCACCATACTGCCAGACAGTGAAGCATCCAGAGTCCAGAGTTTAGCGTGCTTTACACCACTCCAGCCGACGCTTGGCATTGCACATAGTGATCCTAGGCTTGTGTGCAGCTGATCAGCCATGGAAACCCATCTCCTGAATCTCGATGCACAGCTCTGTAGTGAGTGGTTCAACAAAGGATAAGCCATTTTTACACACTTCAGCACTCGGCAGCCCCGCTCTGTGAGTTTGCGTAGTCTATCGCTTCGTGGCTCAGCTGTTGTTGCTCCTAGATGCTTCCATTTCACAATAATAGCACTTACAGTTGACCGGGGCAGATCTAGCAGGGTAGAAATAGCACAAATTGTCACTGAGCTCTTCAGTATGAAACATTCTACTGCCAGTGTTTGTCTATGGAGACTGCACGGCTATGTGCTTGATTTTATACACCTGTTAGCAATGGGTGCGATTGAAACACCTGAGCTCAATAATTAGAAAGGGTGTCCACACACTTTTGGCCATATAATGTGAATATATCATTTTGTACATTTTGCAAACTGCATAAAGCAATTTACTCTGGCTGAACTGACAGGCCTGTTAGTTGAGGCCTGGCTATAGCTTCTGAAAATCTGAACCACCATGGGGTGGCACCTGTTTAGAAACCCAACGAATCAGGACTGAGTCAAGCCACCTCATTCTGCACCTATTGGCTAAGAGGGCAGGACATAGATTTCCCATATATTGCTTTCTCTGACATGATGTCACTTCACGTAGTGAAAGGGGGGGGGGTCAAGAGTAAAGCATGAGGAGTCAGAAACCTCTTACTTCGCTTTTTCCACAACGTGGGACAGCCCTGCTGTTATGTGAAATGCATTACTGGTACTGGCTTAGTCAAGCTGATGGGGAGTCTACGTTGGGAGAAGCTGAAATCTCCGGCTGTTGATTCATTTGAAATGTGCACAGAAGACAATTTCAACAAAAACACAGCACAGTCTAAACACCATGAGCCAAACAAGTCAGCAGTGGACCACAGGGCAGTCTAACAACCTAAACACGACGCACTCTGAATCAGAAGCAGCAGAACGTCAGATAAACAACAACACAAACAGTCCAGACACAAGCTGGGCTGAACTAATTGACTAATATTGCGACTGCAGTTTAATTTGTGAGGACTTTCTATGAGCTAAAATTCAGGCCTTTTTGGCCAAGAAGACCAGAAGGTCCACCTTTTCTGGCTTGAGGCTTGACCCCTGAATGTGGTGGGCCAGACTGCCAGTAAGTTGTGGTTGTGACACCAAAACACATGGAGTTTTGGTGGCCTCTGATTGGTCCAACTCATCTACAGCAGTTCACAAGTGTGATTAAACAACATTTCTGACAATGTCAGCTCTAATTTGAACAAAAAACTGCAGCTTCTGCTATTTAAAACTTTTAATTTTGATATAAAAACGACAAGACAGTCTAAACAACACAAAACAACAACATAAACAAGAAAACAAGACAGTCTAAACAACCCAACAACTAAGCAACACTGAACAAGCAGGGAAACAACATAGGAGAACAAAACACAACGTAAACAACGCAGGACAGTATGAGCAACACAAGACCAACAGCACAGGACAATCTGAACAACACCCCAGCCCAGTCTGACCACTGCTGTGGTTCTCTCTGAGGTTCTCACACTGGGGCTCCAGCAGCTCTGAGTGCTGGTGGGTGTTGAGTTGAGGGCCTTCTCACGCTCCTCAGCTGCCAGGCTGAGCTGGGCACAGCGCAGGAGGCTTCTGCTGGGGCGAGCCCAGCAACACAACCGAGCCACGCCGTCTAAGCCCCGAAACAACTAAGAAAACACACGACCCCCACTTACCGGCTGTGTTACAGCGACCGTTTTCTTCCTCCCTCCGGCCGCACATGAGCGCCACATTTCCCGGAGAGCCAAGCAGCGCCGACACTGAGGAAAAAAGTGCTCAGGAACGCGGATTAGGCCACACCCAGAGAGCCGCGTCACGGTGACGAAGCGAGACGCAGGGCCTATCAGAGCCACGCTGCGGCTCTGCGGGCGCGCGGACTCGAAGGGGCGCGTTCCAATTGGCGCACTCGAGCACTGCGTACTAGTACACTATCAAGTACAGTAGCTCACTGTAGCGCATTTCCAGCTAAAATATGAGTGAGAGATTCAGCACCTGTGAATCTGAACGTGACGTGTGTGTTGATGCGGCTAGGAATGGGCGAGGAAAGCAAAAACCACACACCAGAGCGAATTCCGTGCTGGTTTAAACTGGTCTTTGCTGGTCTAGTGCTGGTTTAGCTGGTCACCCAGCTTGGTCATGATGGTTGACCAAAATACCAGCATCCAAAACATACTGGTCTATGCTGGTTTTGTAGCAGAGGAAATGTTAATTACTGTTTTTATGTCACAAAACCACACCCAACATGCCAGCAAGCGCCATACTGAAATCTGATATGCAGCCATATAAGCACATGTAGCATAAAGGGTCATGTGGATGTTTCAGAACATGAGCACATATGTGTTCTGCATTCATATGTAAGTATCAAATATTGGACATATATGCGTAATATATGGATCATACATGATTCTATACATACATTATATATATATATATAAACATATATAAGTATACATGTGTGACAACGTATGATAGAAAACATTCAAATACGGGATATATCCATATATTGCCATATATCAGATATATATGGAGCCCTTTTACTGCATTCATGACCAAGGGGGAAGTTTCTGACCTCCAAGTGGGAAAGATCCTTTTGGACGTCCCTCCAACTCACAATTCCAACTTGGAAACTCAAGAGTTCTGACTATTCCATGGTATCAGTTTAGCATGGCGGCACCCATTAAAACAAGTGCATTGTAAGCATTTAAAGCAGGCTCTTGAGTTGGTTTGTGTATGATATGCTATTTGTTTAGCTAAAGCTTTTGCATTGGCTAGCTAAACACAGGGGTAAACTTTAAGCCACTCCAAGCAAGATTTTTGCACACTTTCATGTCGTTTTTGGCACTATTTTAAAGTTAAACTGCCATAGTCTAGATCGAACAGCTCTTTAATTCCAAAGTAAATGCTTTTAAAGACCTTTTTACATGCATACAGCAGCAAAACAAGTGCTGGCTCAATGTGAGCATAAGGTCAGTTATACTGTGCTTTTATGTGGGAAGTAGAAGTTTCCAAGTTGGAAAATTCTGAGTTTCCAGGTGTTGTTAATGCAGCATTAGCTGGCTAAAATTAACCCTACACAGGAAACCTGGGTTAGTAACTGTTCTGTTCAAACACTCTCCAGAATGTGAATCAGTCTCAAAGCTCACAAACAGGTGAACAAAATTGCAGCTTTAATTCTTTAAACCAGGTGTAACTGAGTAAGTATTAAAGGAATTCCTGAAATTAAAAAGACCTGCTACACTAACAATGGCAGCCACAGGTCCATGCACTAGCTAGGCCTTCTTGTTAGGGCATAAGTGCGCTGATTGGAGCGTGGCCAAGGTATGAGTGTAGTTCGACTTAAGCCGCCGGCAATGTTTAGGCCCATCCGTTTGGTTTGAAGGTCGTTTGTAGTGTACGGTGAGCCGGTGAGCCACCCCAGATTACAAGTTCCCACGCAGAGATGTTAGTAATTAACAGAAAGCTGGCAGAATGAACCAGCTGAAAAAATCAAGACCTGAGTTCTAAATGAACTGGTTTCCCAAAGCTAAGAACCTTCTGCTTTGGTACCGAGGCACATGAGGGCTACTTTCAGAAGTGAATCTGTTAATGATTAGTAACAAGTACTGTGCTCTGAACTGGGTATAACTGTTTATCTGAATGTCCACCAGTGTCTTCTGGTTACAGCAAGATTTGTGTATTGATCACAGAGGCCTATAATTAGAAGAACACTGTTGAAACCCAGGAGCAATCCTCGCAAATGGGTTTATAGAGTTCACAATATCAGACAAAAGCCTGTTCACTTTACCCAGTTTAACTCACCGATGTCTTAAGCAGAGCATAAGTTGGATGAAGTGAATATTAGACTCTCAGTTGTCAAAGGAGGCTTGGTGGCTAATCTCACACATATAATCTATAATCATTACACTTATCATCGTTTTGAATATGTAAAGTATTTTAGAAGTGTCCACAGTTAGATGCACCTATAACCAGAAGCAGAGTCTCTGTGTGAACAGGCGTGTTATGAGATTTATGCAAATATAACGTCTGTTTGCTGTCTTGTAAATGGATAATGAATCAGTAACCTGAATCTTAATATTTATTTAATATTATTTGTACTAATGGTATATAATACATGACATAAAAGAGTCTTGTAATCTTCTGGATCTTTAATCATCTCAGAATTGTTCACAGTGGTGGTGATAGGAACCAGACGTCCACCTCTGAAAGCTCCCTCACAGAAAACTATTACATGAAATGATTAGATATGTTGCCTGATACCCGAGGCAGTGTTTTGAGTTTTGAGAGAAGGCCTAAGTCCTGCACGCACCCCTCCACCACGAATGTAGCATTAGAGGGGTGTAGTATAGTAGAGGGGACTTTCCAAGGCAAAAGTAGTGCACACATGCAAAATCTAAGCTACTTATCCTCTTGGGTTGCTGTAGCCTGTCCCAGCGGTCACTGGGCGGAAGGCAGGAAACACCCCGGACAGGTCGCCAGTCCATCACAAGACAGACATACACCTTCACTCTTAGGGGCAATTTGGCATCTCCAATTAGCCTGACTGCATGTCTTTGGACTGCAAGAGGAAACCCACACAGACACAGGGAGAACATACCAACACTTTGGATAGTAAGACAGGTGTAGGTCACTTTGGATAGGAAATAAAATGGCTACATTTGTGTCATGACCCCTGGTTCCTATCACCACCACTGTAAAGAAACCAGAGTCTGTACGTTTCTTTATAGTGAACCACCTCACACCAAAACCTTTATTTACAGCTCAACATTTGTATTATGTAGTGAAATTCCCATTAAAAATCCGGCTAACCCTGCTTGAAAGAAGTGACAGCAGCATATTTCAGATTTTTTTTAATTCAAATGCTAATATGAAAACGCTAATTCAGTAGTCTATACACAGTGGCGTTCCCAGTGCAGTGTGAGTGTGCACTATTAAAGAGATTGAATTCAAATTCAAATTCAAAATGTGTATTTACATCTGCATTTCTGTGTCTAACGGCTGGAAAAAGTTCATATGGAAAAACAAAGAGCTTTTGATGTTACATTTTCATTTGCTTTTCTATATTAACTTTATACACAGAAATGCAAACACAAATACATTTTTTGCATCTTAATTTGAACTACGTCTCCCATAATGCACACTCATATTGGAAATGCAGTTGTGAATACACAATAAAGTTAGCATTTTCAAATTTGCATTTGGAAAAAGTCTGGAATACTGTGCCACAAAGAAAGACCAAAAAAATCATAGAAACCATTAGAAGTGTCTGTTGGTTCCTGGCGGTGCTCATGGTGTAACAGGTGTTCTGGACTGATTTCAGATTCATTGTTTCTTCAAGTTGTCCTAGAGGAAACTAGTGGTCTCTAATGGTAAACATTAAGCCAATTCCCATTATAAAGCAAAACTAGAGCCGGTTTATGAGGAGTCTGGCCTCTTCCTATTTCCTCCATTATATCAAAAACAGGACTGCTAAACAGCAGAGGGCGCCCACGAGCGAGTCCTAAATGAATGGGGGTGAATGGAGCTAAACGGCTGAAAAAGAAAAGTTAAAATAGTTTCTAATCACTGAACCAGAACCTAGAAATATGTATTTCACTAAAAAAGCTAAGAAAATTGACCCTATGTTTCCTTTTTTCTACAGCAAACGGGTTTTGGGCAGCAGGATGCTAACATTACTGCTACTGAGTGCTGATCAGTTGGCGAGCGAAGCAGCTCATTGGCTGTTTGCACTCACTGACGTCATGAACGTACATGAGGCGCCGTTTTAAACTCCTATAACTCGAGTTTAAAAGCTGTTAACAATATAACAGCAGTGTTAAAATGTTTTATGCTGTTCTGTGTTCAAGAAATGATTGTATTATTTTACATTAAAAATGTTTGAGCATTTATAAACTATGGTTTTGCTCAAAAGCTCCACATTAATCCATTCATTTTAGACTTGCTCCGGAGCGCCCTCTAGTGTGAGTGGCAGCAGTGAGGCTCTGGTATTCCGTCCTGTAGGTGGCAGCAGTGAGGCTCTGATTATTCCGTCCTATAGGTGGCAGCAGTGAGGCTCTGGTGTTCCGTCCTGTTGGTGGCAGCAGTGAGGCTCTGGTAGTCCGTCCTGTAGGTGGCAGCAGTGAGGCTTAAAGCCTGAGCTGAGATAAACAGAAGAAGGAGAAGGTGTTGCGTCATGAGCCCCATGTGTTGTTGTGGGAGCTTCTCAGGGTTCTCAGCTGGTTCTCAGCTCGGTTTCTGAAGTTCAGTCAGGTTGGAGGTCCGCCCCGTTCCTCCATGTGGTCTTCGAGCTGCCGGTCAGGCCTCTGTTTGGTCAGGCAGAGTGCCCGTGTGGTCAGTGTGTTGAGCCGCGCTGAGAGAAAGTGGCCTCTCAGTCCCCTCGGTCCGATCGGTCAGCTTTGCCACAGCGGCTCAGCCGGACCTGCTCCTCCTCTCCGTCCACTGCGGGTCAGCGCTCGCTCCTTTACCGCCTCTCCGCGCCTGTGGAGCGAAGCGGTGGGCCAAATCCAGCCCACCCACTACCACCTGGTGTACACATGCAAGGTAAGAACACTGCTCTTAGAGAAGGTTCTTCACGGGTTCTTTATCAAAGGGAATGGTTCTGTTCAGAACCATGAGTTCTATATTGATCCATCTGCACGCTTAAAAGGTTCTTTGCATGGTGAAATATTCCTCAGATTGATGGAGAACGTGTTGTATATGGTTCTATATAGAACTTATTTAAAATGGTTCTGTATAGCACCAAAAAGGGTTCTGCTGTTGTCATGATGTCAAGTTTTGTAACAATAGAAGAATCATTTTAGGGCGTAAGAAATGTCTATATAGAACCTTTTTGAGAATGGTTCTGTGTAGCACCATAAGGGGGTTCTTCTATTGTTATAATGTCAAGCTTGTAACAATAGAAGAACCCGTTTTGGTGCCAGTAGAACCAATTTCAAAATAGGTTCTATGTAGAATCACTGGCATGCTTAAATGTTCTTCGCATGGTGAAATGGTTCTTCAGATTGATAGAGAATGTGCTGTACAAGGTTATATATAGAACCTATTTGAAAATGGTTCTGTATAGCACCAAAAAGGGTTCTGCTATTGTTATGATGTCAAGCTTGTAACACTAGAAGAACGCTTTTTGGTGTGATATAGAACCATTTTCGAGAAGCTTCTATATAGAATCATTTGCATGCTTAAATGGTTCTTTTCATGGTGAAATGGTTCTTCAGTTTGATGGACAATGTGTTGTTTATGGTCCGATATAGAACCTATTTGAAAATGGTTCTGTATAGCACCAAAACGAGTTCTGTTATTGTTATGATGTCATGTTTGTGACAATAGAAGAACCCTTTTAAGGCCATAAGTTAGGTTCTGTATGGAACCTTTTTGAAAATGGTTGTATGTAGCACAACAAAGGGTTCTGCTATTGTTACAGTGTCAAGCTTCTAGCAATATTAGAACCAGTTTTGGTACTATATAGAAGCATTTAAAAAAGGTTCTATACAGAATCATTCGCATGCTTAAAAGGATCTTTGCATGTTGAAATAGTTCTTCAGATTGGTGGAGAATGTGTTATATATGGTTCTGCGTAGAACCTTTTTGAAAATGGTTCCATAAAACACCTTAAAGGGTTCTGCCATTGTTATGATGTCAAGCTTGTAACAATAGAAGAACTCATTTTGGTGCCAACAGAACCATTTCCAAAAAGGTTCCATATAGAACCGTTTGTATGCTGAAGTGTTTTTTGCATGGTGAAACGGTTCTTCAGATTGATGGACAATGTGTTGTATATGGTTCTACATAAAACTGTCTGGAAATTGGTTCTGTTTAGCACTAAAAAGTGTTACCCAAACCGTGTGCATGGAGCTCAGTCGTCTGTTTCATCCTGTTCTCTCTCTCTCTCTCTCTCTCTCTCTCTCTCTCTCTCTCTCTGCAGGTGTGCAGCACTCGCTCGATGAAGAAGATCTCCAAGACGGCCTACCACAGAGGTGTGGTCATCGTCACGTGTCCAGGTTGTAAGAACCATCACATCATCGCAGATAACCTGGGCTGGTTCTCTGACCTGGAGGGAAAGAGGTCAGTGTGTCTGGATCTTAGATGATGCAGATGATGACCGACTGGCCAACTAAGTGTCCAAAAGTTTGTGGACACCTGCTTTTCCAGCATTTCTTCTGAAATGAAGGTGTTAATAGGGAGTTTGTGCTTCAATAACAGCCTCTACTCTTCTGTGAAGGCTTTACACTAGATGTTGGAACATTGCTGTGAGGATCTGATTGAGCATTAGTGAGGTCAGTTACTATGTTGGATGGTCAGTTCTGATCACTCCAGCTCATCCCAAAGGTACTGGATGGAGCTCCATCATCCCAGTTCCACTACTCCACACCTAATGCTGGGGGAGGTTTATACCCCTCTATCCCACATTAGCATTGGACATTAGGCTCATGTGTAGCTGGTCCAGAGCGTCCCCTTCTGTTGCTCCTCTATGTGTGCAATTGAACACTGTCAGTAATGGGTGCTGCTTAACGTAACTGAATTCTCTCGTTAGAAGGAGTGTTTGGATACGATCCCATTCCCAAAAAAGTTGGGACACTGTACAAAATGTAAATAAAAACAGAATGAAATGATGTGCAAATCATTTGAACCCTAAAATAGTACAATGTAAAACTGGGAATTTTTATTCTTTTTTGAAAAATATATGTTCATTTTCGAATGGCTGCCAGCAACACATTTCAAAAAAGTTGCAACAGGGGTAACAAAAGACTGGTAATGTTGTGTAATGCTAAAAACACACCTGGTGGAACATCTCACAACTAATTAGGTTAATCGGCAACAGGTCAGTAACATGATTGGGTATAAAAGAGCATCTCAGAGAGTCTTTATTCTTATTTTCTTACTTTCTTACTTAGAGTCTTACTTCTTTCAGAAGTAAAGGCGAGGAGGGGTTCACCACACACAGGCAAATATTCGACAGTTCGAGAATAATGTTTCTCGACGTGAAATAGCAAAGAACTTGGGGATGTCATCATCTTCGGCACATGAACCAGTATTGGCTGGCCGTGATCTTCGTGCCACTGCCTTCAAAACAGACAGGATTCTGTAGAGGAAATCCCAGCTTCACTCTTAGAAACACTTCTGAAAAACACTGTCTGTGAAGACAGTTCGTCGCTGCATCCACAAATGCAAGTTAAAACTAAAACGCAAAGAAGAAGCCATCTGTACACAGCATCCAGAAACACCGCCGCCTTCTCTGGGCTCCAGCTCATTTAAGAATGACTAAGGCGAAGTGGAAGAGTGTTTTGACAAATCAAAGTTTGAAATACTTTTTGTAAATCATGGACGCCGCATCATCCAGGCCGAAAGAGGAGAGGGACAATCTAAACATTTCACTTTTACAACTACAGCAGTGTCTCCTCAGTTCCCAAACACTTACAGAGTGTTGTTAAAAGAAGAGGTGATGAAACACAGTGGTAAACATGCCGCTGTCCCAACTTTTTTGGAACGTGTTGCTGGCATCAAATTCAAAATGAGCATATATTTTCAAAAAACAATCAAATTTTCAGTTTCAACCTTTGATATATTGTCATTATACTATTTCTGCTTAAATATAGGGTTTAAACAATTTGCACATCATTGTATTCTGTTTTTATTTACATTTTGCACAGCGTCCCAACTTTATTGCAAACATGATGATACGTTTGGACACGATGTGTGATGTGACCAGTGTTCTCTTGTTCCTGTAGAAACATAGAGGAGATTCTAGCAGCCAAAGGTGAGACGGTGAGGAGAATCGAGGGCGACGCTGCCATTGAGGTTGTTGCAGAAGAGACAATTAAAGAAGCGGCGCAGAAAAGCAGCGACGATGAACAGCAGGCTGTATCTGTGACAGACCAATCGGAAAAATCATGACCAATTACAGAGGCCTCCGGAACCTGGTTCTCTTATCTCTGTACATTCATGGACCTGACGTTCTCTGTAGAATATAAAATGAATATGTACATTGCTTGTGTATTTTGCTAAATATATTTAAGATTTTTAAAATAACAATAAGACCACAATGTGTGTTCATTGTCAATGGTGGATAGTGAGTAGTTACATTTACCATTTTGATGGATATGTACTTTTCAAATAACTTACATGGGCATATATTTACAAGGAAAGAAACCCACCCTGCTGAGAAAAGCAGCACAGGCCACGAATTCCATGCTGGTCTGGTGCTGGTCTGGTGCTGGTTTAACCCCTTACAAAGTACTGTTACACACTTCTATAGTCTAAGAATAGCTCAGTCAGTTTGCACTGAAGTCCCTGTAGTTACTAAATAATAAGCCTGAGATTGTAAGGGTTTAAGGGGAATTCCACTGATTTGTCAAAACTGCTTTATTATTAAATGGTTAAGATGTAAACAGAGTCAGTCAGAGTGGTTTGGTGTGAAACGCTCTGTTCTAGAGAAACTTAGCAGAGTCAGGATTGTTCACAGTGGTGGTGATAGGAACCAGACGTCCATCTCTAAAAGCTCCCTCACAGAAAGACACTGTTCTACAATAGTTTTGAGATGTTGGCCTAAAACATATTTTTAAAATCCATTCATGGTGGAGGAATACAGGCAGAGAAAGAAAACTTATTATTTCAGATTTTCCACTAATTACTATGTCAAGCTCGCAACAATAGAAGAACCTTTTTAGGACACCAGAAAGGGTTCTGCTACTGTTATGGTGCCAAGCTTATAACAACAGCAGCAGCTATAGCACCTTAACGCCTTTTTGGCGCTTTAAAGAACCATATACAGCACCTTCTCCATCAAACCAAAGAACCCTTGAAGAACCATTTTTTCAAGACTGTGGTGTTTGGTTGGCTCCCTCTAGTGTTGAAGACGCTGAACTGCAGTCATATATATTATTTGGTTTTATCGGCGTTTTAGCAGAATTCTCGACGACCTTTGGTCGGCAAATATTAACACGAAACGAACACGGAGTTAAATCGATTTTTTAGTCAGGCTCCAGCTGGTTTTTGGATGTTTTAACCGTGTTTTTTTGTCGAGTCTGCGCAGTCGGTCAGTCAGCGGTGACACAGCGCCTCAAAAACCAAAACAGAGCAGGATGGCTGCTCGGCGGTCGCTAACCAGCTAACTAACTGCAACGCTTCGCTTCTTTTCGTCCGGATTTTCTCAACCGGCCGTTCCTGACCTTTCGGGCGGTCAACGGGACTGTATTCCTGAGGTAACGACCGTGAGAAAACCGCGCTGTCATGAGCTCGTCGGACCCGTTTGCCGAAGTGGAGCGGCCTCGACACCGGCCCTTCCTCATCGGGGTGAGCGGAGGAACCGCCAGCGGGAAGGTAACCAAGCTAAGCTAACTATCTAACAGCCTCAAAACGGGTTAAACCACTCACTAAACTCACTGAAGATCAGTTCTGATTAGTTTAAAGAAGGCCGCTGTAGTTTCTGACTCTCAGAATCACACCAGGCTGCCTATTCGCCTGCTTCTTATTCGAATTTTTCCGTTCCGCCTTAAATGGTGCAGCAGTCATGTTCTTCATTTAAGGTGGAACGGAAAGAGGCCATCCTCAGCCTAGTGCACGCTGTACGTCAATGTCGACCACTATACAGGGAGTAGTCAGCGGTTTGAAACACACCGGCATCTAGACTTTTTAAAAACGATGGTTCTTTAAGGGTTCCAGTTTCGGAAAAGGTCCTATATAGAACCATGTACAGCATCTGTAGAACCACTTAAACACGGTGTTATACAGAAAGGCGAATGGGTCTATTTTGAGCCATAACTTATATACAGCACCAGTTCTACCGATGCTGTACATGGTTCTGTATGGAACCTTTTCTGAAATTGGTTCTGTACAGCACCAAAAAGGGTTCTGCTGTTATAATCTTGACACCGTAACAGTAGCTGAACCTTTTTTGGTGCTGTACAGAACCAATTTCAGAAAAGGTTCTCTATAGAACCATGTACAGCATCTGTAGAACCACTTAAACATGGTGTTATACATACACAACCATACACGACACTTTCTCCATCTATTTAAAAGCTGTTTAAGCATGAAATGGTTCTAAATAGAACTGTTGCCTCTACTAAAGAACCCTAAGAGAACCTTCTTTGTTAAGGGTGTACTCCATATGTCTGTTGTTCTCCACATGGACAGATTGCTTGTATTTCAGACTGACCAGCTGCATCTAAAGTGTCTTAGCTTCAGTAATCTGTCCAGCCAGGTTCTTTGAAATGCAGCGGCCTCACTGAGAGTCTAGTCTTACACCATGTCCAAGAAATCCACATGTCCAGGCCTGGGGTCATCTGAGGCTGTGAGGCGATAAGTGGGTCATGCTGTGTCCTCTCTGCCAGTCCACAGTGTGCGCCAAGATCATGGAGTTGCTGGGCCAGAACAAGGTGGACCACCGCCAGAGGAAGGTGGTCATCGTGAGCCAGGACAGCTTCTACCGAGTGCTGACCGCCGAGCAGAAAGCCAAAGCTCTCAAGGGCCAGTATAACTTCGACCACCCAGGTAAAGGCCGTGGTCAGAGTGGACTAAGTGCTCACAGGTGCTTTCGTGCCACTTTATATTGATGTAGTGATTTAAAAATAGAAATATATTAAAAAATCCCCCCCTTACATCTAAATAAGGTCTGTCAGCCAAAACATCATGCCTGGTCACCAGCAAACCAGCCTTCTGGATGACCAGCTAAACCAGCACCAGACCAGCTTAGACCAGCATTGAATTCATGAACCAGACGTCCAGCTCTAAAAGCTCCCTCACAGAAAGTTACTACATAAAATGGTTATGAAAACGCTGCCTGATGACTGAGACACTGTTTTCATGATAGTTTTGCTTTAAGCTTTTGGCTTAAATTGTTAAATTGTTTAATTTTTAAAATTTTAAACCCATTCATGGTGGAGAGGTACATGCAGGGCGTTTCAAGGCAAAATAGTCCCCAAAGAACACACTTTTGAATAATATATACAATTTTGTGACCCTTGGTTCCTATTAGCACCATTGTGAATGACTCTGTGCACATCTTAGCGATTAAATTATGAGAATATAATTTAAAATTTGGTGGAATTCCCCTTTAACAGGTGCTTTTCGACGTCTGAGTCATGCTTTTGTTCCAGTTTTTTATTGGTGTCTCTACTTAAAGCTGTGCTTGGTGTCTGAAGTTTGCTTGTTTAGTGTTGAACCAAACTTCAGACACTAGACATGTCTTGGCTGATTCACTGCAGTTGGGGAAAACAGGGAAACGACTTAATGTGATTTTTCATCGAACTGTCGCTGTATTGTGTCGACCTTGTTTTGGTTTCTCTCTGAGGATGGTGGGGATGTGTCCAGTAACCAGGTGTGCCCTTCTCCCCTAGATGCGTTTGATACGGAGTTGATGTGTCAGACTCTGAAGGACATTGTGGAGGGGAAGGTGGTGGAGGTTCCCACGTATGACTTCGTCACTCATTCCAGGTGAGCATTATTAAGCTCAGCGTCAGGTGTGGTATGATTACAGCTATAATCACAGAGACTAGTGTTGCACCGATACTGATACTGTATCAGCGCCGATACTGGCAGTATCGGTGATGGGGATACCGATACTTATGACTGACACCACGAAGCAATTTCTGACGTGCATGCGCCAGTAGACAGAACTTAGCACCCCGTTGGCGTGTGGGACGACAAGCAGCAGTAAAAACGCTCATGGCAGAATCTGTAACGGCAGATTTTGGTGTTAAGAACACTAACAGAGCTGATTACCTGAACGGCTGAGCTGCTTCTTTCAGTAATCACTCGTCTGCCGCTATGTAGTTTGAGTTAATGTTACTGAGAGAGCGGAAGGAACCGCCGGACTCTCGTTGTAATGACAGCATTTATCCTCGATTTAGCCTTTAGCACAGCAGCCCGCTCCATTGTTGCCTCATGCTGCATCTCTGAACAAGACTCACATATGAGTCAAAAACACTTGAGAAATCTGGATGTGAAACAACGTTAAGCTCAGCGTTGAGGCAGAGAAGCTGCTGTGTGCTGATGTGTAAACACCACAGGTTTACCTGTAAACTGTTCAGCTCTGTTTTTAATTGTTCTGCAGGATAAAGATATTTTAGCCTTTACTTAAAGTGATAAACATGGTTCTTATTACTAATTATATAATAGTAAGTACTTTTAACGTAAGTCAGTGTAACGTTTTGGACCGTTCCTGTTGGTCTCTTCATCATGACACTGACACTGAACAATGAAAAGACCATCGGAAATGGAGATGAAAGGTTTGTCGACAATGAAGCATTTCATATCAAACCCCTCTAAATGAGATTTGATTACATCTCAACCACTGAAATATTAAGAAAATTGGTGGAGTTCCCCTGTAAAACACAAAACGTCCATTCCACACTATACACGCAAGGACAGAAATAGCACTGTAAAAGCTGTATGTGCAGGTCATAATAGAGACAGTTAATAGAGACAGTGTGTGTGTGTGTGTGTGTGTGTGCGTGTGTGTGTGTGCGTGCGTGTGTGTGTGTGTGTGTGTGTGTAGGCTGCAGGAGAAGATCCGTGTGTATCCTGCAGATGTTGTGTTGTTTGAGGGGATTCTGGTGTTCTACACTCAGGAGGTCAGAGACATGTTCCACATGAAACTGTTTGTTGATACGGACTCAGACGTGCGTCTGTCACGCAGAGGTGAACACACACACACACACACACACACACACACTGTAGAATGAAGTAAGCGTGCAGTATTTTACACGGGTTTTTCCGGTTAGATGATGTCGGGAAAATCTGGCCAAGACTAAAAAAACCCTCTGATGATCCTGAAGGTTAGAAGAACTACAGGAAAAGTTCATCTGATTTGGGTGGATTTTTTTCTGTTTTTAGCTGCCGTTAGCTGGTGAAATTCGAAGGACGTCCTACAGCTAATATTACTGCTAGGAATCTTTACGTTTTGTGCTTGTGCCATGCACCCGTCCCCCCAGGCCTCGATTACAGGCGCGAGAGCCGACAGGAAGACAGGGCCTGAATCCTGAACACCGCCGAGGAACGTGAGTGACGGCGATGAGGGCCACAAGAGGCACGAAGGTGGAAGCGAGTCCCGAACTCCGCCGCCTGGGCCCCGCCTGCTGTTCCGCAGTGAGGCCACTTCCCTACACCTCACGTTCGATCCAGGCGGATGTGTCTCTTGTGGCCGTCATCGTCGTCACCCCCTTTCTGGTGGCTGATGTCCTCCTACCATCTCTTGCGTCCCTCGGTGGTGTTTGGGATTTGGGCCCCGCCTTCCGGCCAGCGGGGGATGGGTGCGTGGCACAGTGCTGAATAAAGATTCAGCTTTCCTGTCTCTCTATTAGTCCTTTAGTCTGAAGTGCTGCACTTTCCAAAACATGCGTCATTTTTCTTTGACATGCTGTTACGACCCGGTCTAGCATCAGGCCGTAACAGGCACTGAGAATGAGCTTTATCCCCAGATCTGTTGCCAGACCAATCACTGGACGCTGTTTGACCAAAAAACCAGCTCAGGTTTACTTATATTTTCTTAAAAAAGTCTCAGCCCTGTTAAACAGAAGGAGAGATTCCTGTTGAAAAATCTTCACTGTGAATTTTGGATGTGCTGCCTGTTTGTCTGACACTTGTGTTTGTGTTACCTGCAGTTCTGAGGGACATGAGGAGGGGTCGTGACCTGGAGCAGATCCTTACGCAGTACACCACCTTTGTTAAACCGGCCTTTGAGGAATTCTGCCTACCAGTGAGAAACACACACACTCACTCACACACAGGCTAAAGTAGCATTAAATGCATCATCACTGTCCAACAGAACAATCTCAGGGCAGTAATTTTACAGGAGAAGGCAGAAACGTTCGGTAACGTAAAGAGATTTTATCCCAAACAGTTTTGGAGAATTCCTCGGCTCCAGCACCCCCCTGCGGCCCAGAAGGATAAGCGGTTTCAGAAAATGAGTCTGTGTCTGTGTGTGTGTGTGTGTGTGTAAAGGCCAGCAGCTGTGCTCAAACAATGAAGAAAAATAAAAATAGAAAAAATAAAAGTTTTTTTTTTGGCCAGCGACGATATGAACACAAGTAATGCATGCAGGAAATTACATAAAACAAAAATATAATGCTTTTTTGATCAGGACTCCAGACCTTTTCAGAGCTGCCTTAAATATACTGGTAGTGAAAACTGACCGTCCAAAATATTACTACTTTGTTTATATTCCACTTGAATTTTTGTACTACCAGATTACAGATTCCCAAAAATTACACTCTTAAAAAAAGATGGGATCTTTAGTAAAGACTGATTTTTTATAGAACCATGAACTCTTAAAGAACCATTTTCTTGCTGACTTTGTTCTTTGCATGGTGAAACGGCTCTTCAGATTGATGGAGAATGTGTTGTAGATGATTCTATATAGAAAAACCCCTTTTGAAGCTTTACATCGTTACAACAGCAGAGCCCTTTTTGGTCCTGAGAAACAGTAAAACTCCAGCATACAAAGTGAAAAAATGTTACCTGAATGTCTGTTTCAAGCTGTAATTA
>NW_023494800.1:33726530-33786530 GCF_904425465.1 Colossoma macropomum
CTTAAAGACCCTTTGGATGACTAAAGGGTTCTTTGCATTGTCATAGGTTTCTTCAGATTGATGGAGAACATGCTGTATATAGAACCTTTTTGAAAAGGGGTCTATATAACATCCAAAAGGGTTCTTCTGTTGTAACAAACTTGTCATCGTAACACTAGAAGAACCCTTTTTTTTGTATAGAACCATATAGAACAACATATTCTCCTCTATCAATCTGTAGAACCATTTCACTATGCAAATAACCATTTAAGCGTGAAATGGTTCTAAACAGAGCCATTGCATTTACTGAAGAACCTTTTTTATAGGTTTAGTTACAGACTAGTTGCTGCAGTTGGTCAGTCTCTGACCACAGGAGCCTCAAGGGAGGGGTTTCTAATAAAATGGCCAGGAAGCTCGATCCCAGAATCACGTAGCACAAGTTAGTCAGCGGTTCTGCGTTTTCTGAGAAGGCGTCACTGTAGAACAGCAGCGGTCACCTCATAAAATCACTCAGGAATCACCAGAGCGGCTCTCAAAGCATCAACGGACAACATAAACGCTCCATTACGGTCGTCCTGCTGAGGCCGACTGTGTTTTGGGGAAAATGGGCCTCAAACTGGGCCTTAAACTTTTCAGACAGTTAATGAGGGAAATGGTTTTGCCTTCTGAACGCAGCTCTGCCTGACCTTAAAACAACGTGTACGTTTCCTTTTCCTGTTCTAACAGTCCGACCATGAAACATGCATCTTCTTAACTGCCTTAAAGCAAGTTTGAGAAATGTCTCACATTAATATAATATTGTGATATTTAATAATATTAATCTATTATTCTAATCACCATTAATATTTATGTGCATTTCTGTTTTCTACTGTCAGATTATTTGTATCTCTCAGTCCTAAATTCCCATTAAACGTCTGTTGGCTCTTATAAATGTGAATGCTTTACAAGCAGTTCTGCACTTGTAATTCATTTTTTAAATGTTTTTTTCATGTCAGACTTTTAACAATATTAAATGTGAACATCCACTTGCTGAAGTGTTGGTGTTTTTGTAGTACCTGCTCTGTGAGGGTCCATGGGGGTCCTGACCACTGAAGAACAGGGTAAAAGGGGGCTAACAAAGTATCAGAGAAACAGATGGACTACAGTCTGTAACTGTAGAACTACAAAGTGCACCTATATAGTAAGTGGAGCTGATAAAATGGACAATGAGTGTAGAAAAAAAGAGGTGGTCATAATGTTATGCCTGATCGGTGTGCGTGTGTATGTATGTATTATATATGTAGATACACACATATATGAAAACGGGTACACTCACACATATATACATATATAGAAAGAGCAGTTTTTATTGGTGGATGAAAGCACAATATGTGATGAGTGTAACACAAAAGAATTTCCCAGGAGTCAGTAAACAGCAACGCCACAACACACACACACACACACACACTTCAGCACACCACAACACACACACACACTTCAGCACACCACAACACACACACACACGCAACCTCAGGTTCTCTCAGCAACATCATTCACAGACGACACTAGACGACTCACACACACACATACTGGCACTGGAACACGTTTACAGAGATCACAGCATCGTCAGTCCTAGTGTTTTTGCTTTTTGTTGTTGTTTTCTCATTTTTTTTAGTGCATAAATTGTTTGGTTTGAGATACAAAAAAACAAAAACTGTTCTCTCCTCATAACTGCTTAACTATATATGCAGAGAATAAACATCGGAGCTGTACATCATCATACACTTATCATACATAACGTTATCATACACGAAGGAATTAAAAACACCCCAACTGTCACTCAAAAGTGTTGCCTGGCAACTTTGAGCCATCCCAGACCCCCTTGAGACATCACAGTCCAGTCTTGCACACTGATGCTGAGGGGACGGTAAGCGGTCATCGGAGGTCACTCGCGCACGCACACAAACACAAATGCCAGATCTAAATCTCCGGACTTGGACGTTACTGAGAAAGTCCGCAGGGCAGACGGGTCTAATTCGCCCCGTTCCTGTTGGTCAGACTTCAGAATTAGTAGCTCAGGTTAATGTTGCACAGATTTTGGGCGTCAATGTCAACCACGGAAGTGAGTCGCGCTGAAGTGCCCTCCCTTTAGCGCTTGCAGCCACACAGCCTTGCCGATTTGTCATGACGACATTGAGCACTTCAGTGAACGTCACCAAACGCAAGTCCAAAGCTGGTGAGACCGGCGGCCACGGGGCCGGAGTCTGGAGATTTAGACGGGCGGAAAAAACAGAATCCAGTTTAACCCAAAGGCTCAGTCTCTCCCACATGAGTTCAAAGTCTTTCCTCATTTCTCGTTGCATTATATCGAACAAGAAGTCCCGAATCCCAGCAGTCGTCCGACAGGGAAAACGTTCTGTCCGTTCGGGGCGTTTTAAGTCCACTGGTTTGAGTCTGTATGAGTGCAAGCGTTCATCGCTGATGCAGACACAGTGATCGAGGTTGACTGAACCCTCCCAAACTCCTGCATGTTCCACTCACAAACACACAAATAATGCGCATATACAAGTTAGGTCTTACACTGTGCGTGTGTGCATATATCTGTATTGGGTTCAGCTTCTCCTCTTGGGAAAGAATATTGCATTTGCATCAGTCTTTTTAAGTCCTTTTAAGGTTTAATTTGTATGTCCACTGAAAAGTTTTCTCTAGCTGCTATTCTCTCAGTTCTCAAAAAGGTTCTAGCATACCATTCTCCCTCTAAGTTTTCTCCTCGCGCTCCGTCTTGCGGCGCGTGATGTTCCGCGGCTTGATCTTTAACGAGAGCTCCCACAGCGCCTCCTCGGCGAGGTGATCGCTGAAGTCGTTGAAGAAGGAGATGATGTCCTCGTTCCGTTTCAGCTCGTAGTGCCTGCACACAGAGAGGGGAACCGATTCATTAGATATTTCAATAGTCAGTTAAGCAGCATAAATGTATGATTTACTTAGTGATTCTAACAGCGGGAATAAAAGCAGGTTGGTGAAGAAGGCCGGGAGGGTGAAGACCAGCACAAGCTTCCTTTGAGATACCAGAATCCCCACTGGACCTTTTCAAACTGCTGCTAATGCAACACTGGACACTTCAACACGCTGTTCTGTTACATCAGCTAGGAAACACCTGAGTTGGCCAGCGTCACACTGAGTGATGGGAAGAGGCAGGACCACCGCCACCCACCCAGAGAGACAGAGGACAGCTATGATCTCTTGTACTTTCACTTACGGATGGCTGTGGCATCTCCCAACAACAGGGCCACCAATCGAGAGCTTCATATGATTAAACTATTTAAATGAAATGTATATTTATATTTTACATATAGAAAATCGTTAATTGTCATGGCAAAACCCAGTAGCTCTATTTTAATTTATTTTTATTTATTTATTCCTTTTTTTTACATAAATTGTAAATTCCAGTTACCCTTTGCATTGTGTCAAAATGTCGTGATGAACGGACCAGTGGGCCAAAAAAATCAATTACTTGTTACAACAGCTTCCATTCCAAGTTAAGCTTTTTCCTCCTCCTGTAAAGTTATCGTTTTGTAAATATGAGTTTCTGTTCCGAGAGCGAGGATATATATATATATACATATTTAAAACAATACCGCCACTTTAACTGCATCACTGCACTGTTACTGTACTTAATGTCCTGGTATTATTGCACTATGCATGTTTGTACAGTCTATTACAGCATTATTCATATCTGCAGACTGTTACTGTACATGTTTTACTCTACATGCTTATCATTTTACATTTGCTGCTCTCACAGTACAGAATACCTACATTTATATTCATTATATTTTTATAATCTATATTTTTTTTACCTTCCACTATCCTTAATTGTACATACTGTAACCACAGCATCACTTACCGCAGTTACTTTCCTGCATTTTATATGTAAATTATACTGTATTTTGCGGTTCTGGTTAGATGGCTTTATTCGTTGGCTCTGTACCTGAACTCTGCACAATGAAGGTTAATCTAATAATGTAATATAAACAATAACAGTCCATTTACAGTAATATCTTGTGAACAGCTATTTAATCAGCCAGACTTGGTCACTGCTTTGTGAAAATAACGAATTCTGATCATTAATTTTATTGTAAATTATTTCTCGGTGTCATACAGCTTTCTCAATCACTCTGGAACCGTCTATCGTTAATTTTCACGGCGTCCTACAAAAGGGTTGAAATCTACAGAACAGCAGAATCTCTCAGAATTAATTTACACATGTAAACGCAACAAAATCGGTTCTATACTATTGAAATCATTCCGACCATGATACACATTCGCTCCTTCAAACTCCTCTGCTGTCCACACACTTAGTCGTGGCAGTAGATTCTGTTGACAGGTGCTCTGATGTCCTCTATGGCCTGAGTTTGTACGTTTTCAGTGCGCTGGTCAGTGTCGTTTGCGTACTTGTGTTACACTGAAGGAGGATAAGAACTGCAGGAAGTAACCGAGAGAGGATCACTCACACTTGCTGGAAGCGTCTCATGCTGTCCAGGATGTTGAACTGCTGCCAGCGCTTGGAGAAATTCACCTTTCCATCAATCAGGTCTGGGTTCCCCAGGTGGACGAACGTCAGGTCCTGCAGGATCAACCCCCTGAGGAGAGGGAGGAGGAGGGGGGGGGCATTTAAACACACTCATTTAAACACAAACAGCTTCATCATCTACATCAGCTACATTATTTGGCTGTAAATGAACTGAAATAGGTCAGAAATGCGCTTTGGAAACAAACAGGCACACAAACTCACAGGTACGGGATGCAGGGAGGCTCCACATCAGCTAACGCTGCTCTGTACGCTCGGAAAGAGGATGAGCTGTCGATCAGCGTGCAGTATTCCTCCAAACCCTGAGAGAGAGAATAAAAATTACTCATTAACTCATTTATTTACACTGGAGTGAAAATCTTGGACTGTGTTCACACAGCGGGTAAAAGTGGCCCAAATCCAATCTTTTCCTCATAAGTGAATCAGATGTGTGTCTGTGTGTCAGTGTGAACAGATAAACACACTGAATCTGACATTTTCAATTCTGATTTGAGACGCTTTCCTATGTGGTGCTGAAATCCGATGCGTATCCAATCGGCGGCAATGCGACTCTGTCTGAACAGCCGGATTAGAATTCATGCGACTTTTAGGTCAATCCAGCTCCACATTCCTCATAATTTCGCGCTGCTGAGACTCATAAACATTTAGGCTGATGTTTCTGTACAAAAATTTGAAGAGACTCATCCAAATCCCTCCATGTTTGAAGAGGTTTTGAAAGAAATCGCCGAACGTGGCTGCAGGAGAACGAGGCTGCAGCGTCAAAGAAGTTTAAAGAATCCGAGGACGCGAACCAAAGAAGTGACCGCGCCCTTTTTACGGCTCGAACACATTCTGGGTGATGAGCCCAACTGTCAGTCAGTGAAGCTTCATGATGGCTCCTGTGATGCTGGTGAAGATGAAGCTGATCCTCCGGGAGCGACTGGCGTTCGTTGGCGGTCGTGATTATTTACCTCTGGATGAGCCGGGAAGCAGCGTGACGCTCTGTTCTTTTGTGCATGTGGGTCAGTTTAGGAGCTGATCAGTTCAGACTGATGTTGCATACAGATCACATTTAAAAGATAATCTGAACAGCCAAACAAAAAAAATCGGATTTGGTGAGAAAATCAGATTCGGGCCACTTTTACCTGCTGTGTGAACGTAGCCTTATTTAATTTCAGCAGGACATTAAGACTGACCTCTGATGTCTGCTTCTGCCACTCAAGCCTCCTGATGGGTGCAGAGTCCAGAGCCGACAGAATGGCCAAATACGAGTTGAAGTTATTCAGCTTCCTCAGGTGCTACAAAGAAGAAACAGATCAGAACAATAAAGAAATCATTCCTTATTATTTGTTCAGAAAATCTGATCATGTTTTGATTTTAAACGTGATGAACTCTGATGTGAACATGTGCTGGTTGAGAAGAGACGTTCCTTTACCTTCATGATCTTAATGAACTTCAGCAGAAGCTTCTCCCTGTCCTGAGCTTTCTCCTGCTGGATGATTATAGAGCGCACCCTGGTGGACAGGCAGACATAGAGCAGTCAGTGATCTCAAGCATAATCTCAGAAGATTAAAATCTCCAACTTTTCAGGTTTAAGAATTTCATCAATCTCTTAATGACGACCATGTTTTTTCCTCCTCAAAGCATCCACAGATCTTCTCTATGGCAGGTGGGGTTGCCAAGTCTAGCAGAAATCTCCAGCCCAAAGTTCACTTAAAACCTGAAACTATCATTTTCCTCCATGACTGCGTTTTCAAATTAGCTTGATTTGGCAGGAAAATCACACACCTGGCAACCTGATGGCAATCGCTGTAGCCAACACTTCACAGCAAAACCAATGAAAAGTAAAAGCGCATGATTTTGCACCCCCAATCAGAACTCATGAAAAACGGCCACAGTGTGGAAAACTCTCACATACGGATGGAATATCCATGAAATATCGATAGCAGAAATAAGGACATCACATGACTGCAAAGGGGAAGTAAAGGGGGATAGTTTTGGCCCTTTTTTTGCATTCCCTTTGCATCCCCCCTTCAGCTGAGCTCTGTGTAGGATACAGGATCCATTCTGACCTGGCTTGTTCTGGCTCAAATTAAAGGGGCGCTGACCTCATGCCGCCTCTCTTTGGCGCTGGCGCATCCTCTCATCAGTTCAATGGAATGTGATGGGTTCAATCTCATTTGTGACGTACAAAACTAAGCTGCTACACAGCGCTCCACAAATTGCTTTGTCCAGATGCACTGAGAAAGTCTGAGTGTTTCAACTCTGTGCTACAGTAACACATCTGACACAAATATCCGTCTGTGTAATCATAATAAGCCATCCAAGACGAGTTAACCATTTAAATAACACATTTAACGCCTAAAAAGGGTGTTTACCAGTAGCTCATGTTGTTAAAGTGCTCTGTAAACTGAGTCAGATTGGGACTCTTCTCCTCATTCTGCTCCTTCGCCCACAGAAGTACCTCTGGAATCTAGACAGAGAAAGACAGAGAGAGGGAGGAACAGAGAGAACGCATCATGTCAAAATTACGCTGTTGTCCAGCTACAGTGTCCTCACACAGCCCCACTGGGTACGTGCCGTGTTCTAGAGCGAGTGCTTACCTCGATCTTGTAGAAGAGTTCAGCGTCCAGAAGCGTGAGCTGGTCGGCGATCTCATGGCTCCGGAAGTCATGCAGCGTTCCGGGTCTGCAGGGAGAAATACAGAGTTACACAGAAGCGTGAGCAGAAACGCACGTCCACAGAGACACCGGCTGACGTTTGGGGGCGTCCCTACCTGGCCGAGACCCCTCGTGCGGCGAGCGGTTTGAGGATGTGTGTGTGTCGCAGTAGTCTCTTCTGTTCCACTTTATCTAGAATGTTCTTGCGGAGAACCCGAGCCAGGCTGAGTTCTCCGTTACACACCAGCCGGAACACCAGCTCCATCAGCTGCCTCAGGATGTCCTCCGTCAGCTCCACCAGACTGAAACAGACAGACTTCGAGATCAGCGTAGACACTCGAGCGCATACACACACACACACACACAGACACACACACACAAACACACACACACACACACACACACACACACACACACACACTCACACACAAACACACACAGACACACAGACACACACACACACACAGACACACAGACACACACACACACAGACACACACACACACACACACACACACAGACACACAGACACACACACACACACACACACAGACACACACACACACACACACACACACACACACACAGACACACACACACAAACACACACACACACACACACACACTCACACACACACACACACACACAGACACACACATATTATATATATATATATATATATATATATATATATATATATATATATATATATATATATAAATGTAGTACAGTGTATGTATTTTTTATATAGTATGTATATTTATATAAAATGGATCGTTCTGGTCCTAAACTCTGATTGGCTGAGCCGCGTTCGAAGCCATTGTAAATCTACAATATACTCACAGCTATGACGCCTCACAGCAACTGAGCTCTGTATCACTGCACACAGCACGAAAACACTTCTGCTGTTAATGGAATAGTCTTTGACTTTCGTGCTGCTCACATGGACCACCGAGTGCACTGTGAGCAGAAGTCAGAACCCGTTTTCTGTTTAAACTGAGGGGCTGACAACTTACGTTTTTTACTAGAACTGGGCTGGTCAGCTAGCTAACAGGCTAAAAGAGCCAACAGCCTAAACAGCTCCATCATAATATCACAGGCTTGACTTAAAGTACTTACGGTGTCATTAACAGTAAAACTGCAGTATAAAAGTCTAAAGAACGTCACTTGAATGACTGACACACTTCAAATGTTCATGTTTCAGTCAGAATTTGCGTCAAACCCAGGCTGAATCCCAAACGGCTCTGTACTCCCTAAGTAGTGTTCTAGCTATGAGAGTTTAGAAATTCTAGCTTCAGTGCATCATTTATCGAGTGTGGATGTGTCTGAATCCCAAATGACTGTTTCTTAGCTGTATTTTGCTCTGTTGGGCTGCAGGATCCAGTATTTAAACTCCTATGTAGTGCACTATGTTGGGAGTTTCGCGCCGTGTCTAAGAACCCCCTTCCCGTGATAAAATCGCAGTAACGCACTGCCCATCGTGGCTTATTGCTTTACTATACAGTGAATAAGTAAGTAATGCAGTAATTTAATGAAGTATTGATTGGCCAAACCAGGTACTGGATAATAACTACAATTAATACTGGGCTGCTTTGAGGACAGGTTTAAAAACAGTTAACATCAAATCAATACTTAGTGTACTAGTATTATTCGTCTTTACTGTCTTTATTCTAATATTTGTGCTTTTCTGAGCAAATAAACACTTACGGCCCAGAGAAATAGATTTTTAATTTTATTTATCTCTATTTATGATATTTTTCTTTTGGGTGTCTGAACTTGCACTGTACTGTACATCTACAGAATCAAGACATTTTAACAAAATTTTATTGAATCTTACACTCTATTACAACGTTCACATGGTAGAAATTCTTTACGTGTTTTTAAGGTTTGAACTGATTTAAAATATTGATTTTAGTTCAAATTATTTGCTCTGCATTGAACAAGCCCAGTTAACCAGCTCGTTACCACATAACTGTATTTAGGATTGTTACAGTTTAAGGAAAGACTGACCACGTTGATGATCACGTGTGGTTTAATTCTGCAGCCCTACAGTGATGAAGTGCACTCACCAGAGCTCGTCCACCACCCTCACCAGCACGAAGAACGTGTTCTTACTGACGCGCTTCTTAAACGTGTCTGGACTGTGGCAGAAGTGAGTGTATGTGCACCGCAGTTAAGGAACAAAGCATTTACAACAACAGTCCCCCCTCACCCGCACTTACACAGCACACACATCAGAGCGTCACTCAGAGCTCAAACTCCACTCCAGAATCAGAGAACAAGCGCTCAGCGTCTGAGCCACAAAATTCATTCTTATTCAATTTATTTTACGTACGGCTGCCCAATCAGAATCCTGGAAACGGCCACAGCTTAAGTGATTAACATAAATTACCATTCGTGCAGCAATATGGACAACAAGACGATTTACTTATATAAAGATCTTATTAAAGAGTGATGAGAATGTACAGCATAGGGCAGGGGTCGGCAACATGCGGCTCTTCTACTGTCCCTGTTGTGGCTCCACAGCAGAATCAGATTAGTAGGTAAAAATAAAATAATCCTCCTTTACAGTAAAATAAAGCTCTGCTGATCGTTCAACACAGTTTAACAATAAATGGTCTTAAACTCTGGAGTTAATGTAGAACTGCTGATTCACCCTTTAATCCTGAAGATCAGTGCAGACTGCTGCAGATGAAGTCAGTTTCTTGTTCTCATGTTAAATGGTGCAGCGGTTACATTCTGGCCTCAGGCACCATTTAAGATGGAACCGGAAAATTCAAACAAGAAGCTGGCGAATGAGAAGCGACTTCGGCTTCATAAAAACTGAATGTTGAGACATTTTAGAGGAAACTGTTCTACTTTTGTGGAAAAGTTTCCTGCTGGAGATGTGAGAAAAGCGGCTATAGCTGAGCTAAAGCTTAAAGCAGAGCAAAGTGAGTTATTGTTTATATTATATTTTTAGCCTATACTAGGACATTAGCATGTACTGAGACATATTTACAGCCAAGATGGACATAAAATGTAGTGGCTCCCAAAGTGGTTTGATTTTTATTGGAAATGGCTCTTCTTACCATTTGGGTTGCGACCCCTGGCTTAGGCGCAAACACTGTATGTACACTGTATGCAGGCTGTAGCAGTCACACTGCTGCATCACCCACCATGCGGACTCGGCATGCGTGGTGAGACTCTGACTCAAAATCAGACACAATGAATACCGAAACAGTGATTTCCGTATCCGAACACTGGCACCTCGAGTGTTTAACCCGAGTACTTGGGTACGTGTAAACATCCGCACTCTGCACCCCTCACATCCTGTGTGTTAAATGCACAGGAGGTAAAAGTCCCACTGGTCTCTCTCTTTTCCACACATGAACAGCCACATTCCCACACACAGTCCGAGTAAAGGATATCTGTAGTGTAGTTTCTTGATGAGGTCTTCAGGTGTGATGAAGGTTCTGTATGTAGTCAGAAAAGCTTCACAGTACAACACCAAATCTGAAACACAAACACAGAGTTAAAAACCACGAAATAACCTTCTCACAAAAAAGACCAGAGGCCTCATTCATCTAAGGCTACAATCACACTGCCAGTCTAAACTGGTACAGATACGTTTTCAGAGCTGTCTGGACACACAAATCTGATCTGAGCCGCTTTGTCTACGTTCACATTACAAGCCTCGTCATTAATTTCCTTTCAATTTCTACCTTGGCGGTTCACATTCGGGTACGTGACTCTTGCGTCCTGAAACGACCTGCATGTGCACATCCTAGTCTACGTCACGTAGATCATGAACAAAAACAAACCAGCAGAACAAGCCTTTGTCACGACGATAACTCACTCTGAACCACTTTCAGCTCATTATAAGAGCAAGACGAAGGCAAAAAAGTGTTAGATGTGTTGCTTCTGTACTGTTTCCTGGCATGAACCTCAGGTTCGGTGCTGCTGCCACAGTAACACAATGATTGCGCACGTGCACAGCAAAGAGAACACATTAATTCTGACCTGAGCGTTCTCACTGAGGCTGTATGGCTGCAAGGCTGCAAATTGGATAACATCTGATATAGGATCACATCAGATTCGATTCTAAGGCTACGTTCACATTCGCAGGTTGAAGTGGCACAAATCCGATTTTTTGCCCTAATGTGACTCAGATCGGATGTTTTCAGGGCTGTGTGGACACACAAATCTGATCTGTTCAAATCCGACCTGAGCCACTTTCATATGTGGTCCTAGATTCGATACGTATCCGACGCATGGCCATGCGACCTTAATGTGAAGCTCAGGTCAAAGTTCATGTGGTTTTTTTCCACTGCGTGTGCACCATCATTCAGCGTTACCATGACAACAGTGCCGAACAGAAGTTAAAGCCTGTAAACAGAGGAAAAGCAGCTCATCTCACCTTTTTCTCGTTCACATTAATGACAGATTTGAATCACGTACCTAAACGAGTGTGAACCATCCTGTCAGAGAGATCAGATTTGAGCAAAAAACTGGATGCGAGCAATGAGGCTTGTAATGTGAATTTTGCTTAAGTGGCTCAGACCAGATTTGAAAAGATCAGATTTGTGTCACGTTAACGCAAAAAAAACCCAAAAAACCCAAAACAAAACAAACAAACAAAAAAAACTAGATTTGTCCCACTTCAGCTTGGTAATGTGAACACAACCTTTTATATATGTGGTCCTAGATTGGACACACATCAAGACTGAAAATTTAAGCAATAGCCATTTTCTACTGAGCCACTCATTAACTGACAGAGTGACTGACTCATACTAATTGCTGAAAAGGGAATGCACAAGCACTGTTCAAGATAAACTATAGGTGGCGCTCTACACCTGCTTAAAATGAAGTGACAGCAACAACATCTGTCCACTAATCACACATTTTGAAAGATGTCAGGATGCGTGGTTTCTGTAAAATCCAGATAAATATATGAAAAACTGTCGGTGGGCGAAAGCTGTGAGAGCATTACAGCATCAGAACATCAGACGACATCAAGCGCCTGGAATGAGTGAAGCTAGCGCTCATATTCATTTCATGGGTTTAGGCAAAAACAAAACATTGAATAAAATTAAAAATTCACATTATATTTACGGTTATTACTGTTCAATCATTTGTTGCTGAAGTGTTCAATGATTATTGGTGTTATTGTGTTTATTGTTGTTACTATTAAGAGGATTAACTGATTTGATATTATTCAAACAATACCAAATAAAACAGATTTCCCATAGTGTGCAGAGCAAAAGACGCCTGAAGATTCAGTCACTTATTAAAAAATGATGGAGGTTTCGTTTGAAAAATATATAAAAATCGTACACATTTTCTAAAGGAATGTAAGGCTGCAGCAGATCAGACGAATATAAAATTTCATTAATGGTTTAATTTCATTTCAAAGGCACCGTTACAGCTGATCCTGATGTGGGGACAATTGTAACAAACAGGCACTTTATCTTTACACTTATTGAGGAAATATGAACTATATGCAGAAGTGTTTGACCCATTTCGTTAGCAGACGCATCCAGAAAAATCGGATGATTCTCACCTAAAAAAATTGCAGTGTTACAATTACCTGGTCTACCCTACTGCTTGTGAAAGCACGAGAGAAGCTGAACTGAACTGTACATGTCAGAATTTACAGTCGTGTGCGAGAGCTTCAACATCTCCGGTCACGTCTTCAACAGGGCACAGACTTAATTATGACTTTTTCTGCCGATTTTAATATTTTGGGGGAAAAGAAAAACATAAAATGGCACAAACCACATTTTATATGTTTTATTTCTTCCCCAATATGTCAAATTCAGCAAATAATCAGTAACTGTGTACTAAATGTGCAGAAGTGTGTTCACTGTAGAGGATGTGTTCACATTTTCACAATGGTGTCACTTCGCCAGGGGTGCCCAAACTTTTGCTTATGACTGTGGCTATTTCAACTTTCACCAGAACCAACTTTCAATTCTTACATGAAATAAATAAACTTGACAGTGTAATAATTACCTTTTTAACTAGTAAGAATTGTGTACTTTTGTCACCAGTGTAATTTTTACTGAATTACTGAACGTTACATTAAAATTCACCCTCCCATTAAAACGAACTGCATACACACGGCTGATGAATGAGACCCCAGAACAGAACCGAGTCTTTCTAACATAAACACGGCCGTACACGCAAAATAAGTTGAATAACCCGTTATAATACAGAATTAACAGATTTTAAGCGACACGATAAAAAGTATGAGCGATGAAAAACAATAACTGTGGTGGAGATTTACCTTTGCGATCCGTTTCGGTGGCGTGGACTAACAGAATGTCGCTGGAGCCGGCTCTAACATCAGGCCCATCATCGCCCTATCAGAGAGAGAGAGAGAGAGAGAGAGAAAATCGAGAAAGAGAGAGGGAGAGAGAGATATTACTGCAGACCAGTCAAGCCTTGCCCAATGAGCCAGCTCCCTAAAATACTGCACCAGCTGAGAGTGTGTGTGTGTGTGTGTGTGTGTGTGTGTGTGTGTGTGTGTGGACTGATGTCTGCCTCTGCAGAGAAACTCTAACCGCCTTTAAAACTAACACAGACATAAACACACGTGCACATGCAAACAAACGCTCTCCAAACTCCGTCTGAGTGCAAAACTCTGCTGTATGAAATATAAGCCGTGTGTATTAGACGTGGACACACACACAGCTGCTGTTGGCAGACTGCTGCAGCCGTGGCACACACTCTGAATGCAGTATGAGTGAGACTCTGCTGAGGAGCAGTAAACTCCAGAGGGCAGCAGGGGGCAACACTGCACCGAGAGACAGTTCACTCAACAATCAGCAAAGTAATAAAAACTGCTTAAAACTTCAGGCCCACAATCAGGTAGAAGTTCTTTTAAAAGGCTTTTATATTCTCCCTATTTTATTTTTTACCACATTTGTGTGGTTTTATGTTTAAAAATGTTCCAATTTCATTTTTATCTGGCCATCTTCATTCCTTAGAACTGAACAGGATATTTTTGTTGCCTTTAAGACTGATATATGTAAATGAGCTCTGTTCTGATTGGCTGCCTTATTTTTGTCGTTTCTCAGTTTTTGACCTAGTCTGAAAATGCCTGTTACCCTTTACATTGTATTTAAATTTCATGATGAATGAACCAAAAGAAACGACCTAAAATGACTTTGAAAAGCATCTGGTTCCACTGACTTACATTAAAAGTGAAGTATGTTTTTTCCTTCTCCTGTAAAGTTACCATTTTGGAGATGCGAGGTTTTGATCCGACAACAGTGATATATGTCAGTGTGCTGGTCGTGGTGACATCGCAGAACGATTAATTCAAAATGGGCTGTTTTTGCAGCACAGTTTCCACATATGGCCTGTATGGACTGGGTAGTAAACGGCACACTTTGAATCTTGAACAACATTTATATACTACTTCAAACTCCTTTTCTTCAAAACTTGCCTTGCACTGTATAGCACAGAGGTCAGCAGCATGCGGCTCTTTTCCTGCCCTGTTGTGGCTCCACAGCAGAATCAGATTTGTAGGTAAAAATAAAATAATCCTCCTTTACAGTAAAATAAAGCTCTGCTGATCGTTCAACATAGTTTAACAATAAATGGTCTTAAACTCTGGAGTTAATGTAGAACTGCTAATTCACCCTTTAACCCTGAAGATCAGCGCAGACTGCTGGTCACCGTAGCAACACAGACAACAGTTTCGCCTAACTAGTAGCTACAAAACAGCAAAGAGGAAGATTTTAAGATGAACATTGATAATTTGCTGATGAATGGACTAATTTGCATTTATAGTCACTCCAGCTGGTTTCCTGATACGTTTAATCTGCAACGAGAAACTGTCAAACACTAAAAAGTCAAGAGGCTGAAGTCCTGATCTCGTTCGCCAGCTTCTCGTTCTAATTTTCCCGTTCCACCTTAAAATGGTGCAGCAGTTGCATTCTAGCACCTCAGGCATCATTTAATGTGGAACGTGAAAATTGGAACAAGAAGCTGGCGAATGAGAAGCGACTTCGGCTTTGTAAAAAGTCGAACATTGAGAGACATTTTAGAAGAAACTGTTCTACTTTCGAGAAAAGTTTCCTGCTGGAGATGCGAGAAAAGCAGCTAAAGCTGAGCTAAAGCTTAAAGCAGAGCAAAGTGAGTCTGTGTTTTCATTTATATTATGTGTTTTAGCTCATACTAGAACATCAGCACATACTGAGACATATTTACAGCCAAGATGGTGAAACGTTACTGCAAGAAAATGGACATAAAATGTTGTGGCTCCAAGGTGGTCTGATATTTGACAAAATGGCTCTTCTTAAGATTTGGGTTGCTGACCCCTGGTATAGCATATTGCTATTATACTGCTACATACTACAAATTGTGATTTGACTTCCAATATTTTAAAACCACACTGACTAATGGCAGACCTGCATTATTCTGACCAAAATTATTTCAGTTTATTGGATGATGCCTTTATTTATTTATTTATTTATTTATTTAAGCACTCACAAAAACTCTGGAACTGAAGTTGCTCAGTTGAAGCCCGCCGCAAAAAAAACTGATTTGATATCTTTCTGCAGGTTTGGATATTGGAGAGCAAAAATATGATCAAATACTGTAACAAATCTATCCTGAAATGGCACTCACTCCCACTGGATGATGTTAGCTGTGTAGTTATTACTGTGGGGCCAATACAGTTACTGAGTAGTTTCAGCATCATAGACGATTCAATTTAGAACAGCTTATTTTAAAGCTTAGTAGTTTTTAAAGAAAGCAAGGTCAGATTTGTATCACTAACGGTCAGCACTCTAGGTTTTAATACCAGTATTGGTAAATAAAAATTGTGTTGTACCATCTCTTGTATAAAAAAACTAGTTTTTTAAGGGCCCTACAGTGAACGGAGGTGGCTACGAAGAGTGCCAGTGCTTTGCTGATGTTATAAGGCATCTATAAAGGCCGGTACCTCTGCTTTAAGAGTGATGCGATTCATGATCTCTTTGTGATCCACGAGAGTCAGTTCATCAACGTCCTCTTTAACGTGGTCCGAGTCTGTCGACTTCAACCTGAAACAAAAAGACTTGTGTTAGGCGCCAGCGCAGCCATACGAGCTCGAGGAAGACTTTTCATGCCGAGCTGCATCCGTACCTGTCTTTGGCTAAAGCCTCCTTGCTATTGGACGGGGGTATGTGGGGGGCAGGGTCCTGAATAACGACATCATCACAGTGTTCGGGTGTGTCCTGGAGAAACAGTGGAAAAGACAGCATGCTGAGCATGTATGCAGCACTCTTACCAGAGCTGCAATTCATGATTATTCACTACTATTCAAGTAACTGTTTCAAGTAACTTCTGTGTGCGAAGTTTGTAAATCATAGGCTTTGTCCACACGATGGTCTATTCAGGTGCGGTGTGAGACACCAAACAACAAGATTTATTAAAATCATACAAAGTATAGATCACTGTCGTGTCGGCATTTTGTAGTTGACGCCATGCTCTTATGCCCATATTAGGAACTCCGGGTCCAAGCTCCATTTCTCGCCAGCTTCTTGTTCGAATTTTCCATGCCACCTTAAATGGTGCAGCAGTTCCATTCTGAACTGCAACCTTTAAGGTGGAACGGGAAAATCTGAACAAGCAGCTGGCGAAAAAGAAGCTGACTTCAGCTTCATGGAGAGTTGAAAAGCATCATATGAGCAGGTTTCTCTATCTCTGCTTGACAGCTGAGTAACATCAACTTATTTTTGCTGTTTCACAGAACCGACAGGTCAGTATTGTTTTGTCCCGTTTTGCTAATGTTGGTGATAGTTAATCCCAACTGCTCCCAATTTAAGGTGGAATGGAAACATTCAAACAAGAAGCTGCGAAAAAGAAGCTAAAGTCAGCCTCATAGGTTAAGCATTGGTAGTATTTTCTAAGAAGGAGGTTTAACATATCGAAATATCCTACGTACAGGTTTTATTTACAGGTATACCTGTAAAAATGTGCTACGGTAGAACATTTCAATAAGGTAGCACAGCTCGTCAGAGCACCGCCACAGCCTTGGTTTCGTGTAGCTTAGTGACATCAAATTGATGCGCAGTAGCTTTAGCATGTAGCAATATTAGAATTAAGGCTCTTTAACGACCTCGTAATTCGGAGGATCCAGTGGTATTCAGGAGAAACATGTTCACAGGACAGAACGTATCGGGTTCTGAATATTTTTATTTAACAAAGGGGGCGATAGAGGTGATTTTTCAAAAACCCTCTTCATTCTGGCCATAGAGAAATGGAGCTCAGACCCGGAGTTCCTAACATGGGCATAACGAGGACTACAGAATGACGCACGACTACAGTGGTCTATGTCCGGATTGAGAGAACATTCAACTACAGCTCAACCAGCCAATCAGAAGACTCCAAAAAGACATAAAACTTGTATGCTATAGCCTCAGGTGTGACTGCTGTTCTCACTGTGCCACCGAGACTGTTGTTAAAAGAAAATGATGAGGATCAAAACTATGAAACATTCTTTACTTACAGTTGTACAGAAGAGATTTACTGACGTGGAGCAAAACCTGCTGTTCTCCACTGCATCGCTACAGGATCCAAAGTAACTAATGTAGCATAGCTAGCTAATACACTTCATTTAATATCAGTTATTTTAAACATTTTAAACTGTTAAGGTACACAGCACACTTTCACGCTTACAACTGTTTAATTCTAAGTAGATTATCAGTATGGTATCTGACTTGGTATCGACGAGTACTTAAAAACTTGTACTTGGTCTGGAAAAAAAAATGGTACTGATGCATCCCTAGTTATAATACAGATGAATGTCTGACTCTAGCCACTTAGATTTTTTTTATTAAAAGTAATTTTCAAGCTTTCAATTACAATCAAATTCGGATTTCTTAATGTTTTGTTGAAAATCAGTAGAACCATGTGACCAAAACACTTGAAAAATCAATCTGAAAAATCAGTTCAAGTGATTGGAGCTTGGAGAGCATGTGGAGCAAAGGAAAATTACCA
Organism: Colossoma macropomum; assembly: GCF_904425465.1. Taxonomy (NCBI): domain Eukaryota; kingdom Metazoa; phylum Chordata; class Actinopteri; order Characiformes; family Serrasalmidae; genus Colossoma; species Colossoma macropomum. The sequence goes on from NW_023494800.1 coordinate 33,744,687, forward strand.
TTCCAGATAAGGACATTAACAGATTAAAACACTCCAAATTAACCGCCCTTGTGAGCCAACGTTGACCCATGAGTCCCACTTTGGGCAGCGCTTTAATGGACAGCAGTTCTGTTTTCTTTAAGTTCTGTTTGAGTAAACCACATACGACAGTACTAAACCTTCTATACTAATGAATGCTCTTCTCATGGTGGTGCACTATTTTTGCCATACTATTTAGTATGGCGGTATGCAGTTTTGGACACAGCCATTATGTTGAGTCTTCCACAACTGACTTTGTTGATTCATTGTTGGATCCCTGCTTCTCACACACAGGTACTCACCGAGTGGTGTGTAGTGTCTCCGTTGGCCTGAGTGGTGGAGTACAGGTTCACATACTCTCCCTCTCCACCTTCATCATTGGCACTCTCGCTCTAAAGGGAGAGAGACGGAACGAAGCAATGGCTCAGATACAAATAAAACGTACACTATCACAAACAGAGAAAAAATACATATAATGACTGAGTCTAAGTCAGCAGAAAGGAACTCAATAAAGTGACCACATGACACACACATTAAACACGCACGCAACATCCGCCTCACTCTCATTGGTCAGCTCGGCCAGGCAAGAGAAAAATAGCATAAGGAAGAAAGATGAGAAGAATCAGAGAAAGGCTGAATAACGAAAGAAATGTCTGAAAACAGCAACAGGGGTTTCTTTTTTTCCCCTAATTTTCTCCCCAATTTAGACGTGTCCTGTTCCACCCACTAGTTAGGACCCCCTGAATCACATGATACTACCAGCGCTAAGAGGGTGAAGGCTAACACAGGCTTCCTCTGAGACCTCTGAAGCGCCACCGCATCTTTTCGAACTGCCGTTCACGGCTCAGCTGAACGCGCTCAGAGGAAAGCGCCAACCACCAGATCTGTTACGTCATCTAACGGACGCCTGCACTGACTAGCATTGGACTGAGTAATGGGGAAATGGGGACCTTCCTACCCACCCAAAGAGAACAAGGCCAGTTTGCTCCCTTGGACTAATGGCTGTAGCATCACTGGGGATTGAACTTGTGATCTCCTGGTGATGGGGCCAACACTTGGACGGTCACACCACCTGGAGTATCTGTGGAAGCCCACCACTCTACGGATGCAACTCTCCAACTCTTGAATATCAAAATTTGTCAGAGAGCACATCCCTAGTCGTGATATTTGAAGACATGATATTCACAAAATATCCAAACAACCTCGAACGGACAAAATGCCCCATCAAAACATGTAAATATTTAAAAAAAACATAATTAAAACTGTATAACGATACTTTTAACTCTACATTTGGAAAAATAAATTATCAGTTATAACCTGTCCAAGCCTTTTTTTCATGACCCATGCAGTTGTTCAGCTCTGCACTGATGACACTCATTAAAAACATCTCACCCTCAGAAGCTCCGCCCACAAAGGCACAGTGCACCTGATATCTACTGCACGTTAAACTGGCAACAACTACTGTGAATTTTGAGTCTTTTGGAGGGAAATATAGCAGCTTTTTTTGAGAAATGTTCGTAAAGTTCACAGCATCACATCTTTATTTCATTTTATTTTATTATATATTTATTTTTTATTTTCAGTGTTTTTCTTTGAAGCAGTTAGTAGCTAGTAAGCTAGTATCCTCTCATGTTTGCTGGCGCATACCACATCATTTCCTGGGTGTGTTTTTGCTGAAGCCCTCTTTAGAAAAATTGCCAAAACTACACAAAAGTAGTCTACTCTGTTTGGCAGGACTACAATCTCACCTCTAGTGCTTTAAAACACTTAAAGAAGAACACTAAGCTAATGCAAATGCAGCTTGAAGAAGTAAATCTTGTGAGCACTGAAGACGGTCAAAAGTGATTTAAAGGGCCGATATCATTAAAACTGAATGTTTGAAAATAATTTGAAATAATATGTAAACTTTAAAGTTTCAAAATGTGCTATTCGCTCCCCAGGCCATACAGTCTGTATACAGACACTAAGCTACAGCCTGTTTCTGTGAAGACAAGAGAAACAACTCGTTTATATTCATGGATGATTCTACTGAACTGGGTCAATATCTAGGTTTAACTGACTTGAACCTGGACAAAATGTTTCATACTATCCAAGTGTTTCAGTAGTGACTGTTTCGGTGGTGACAATTTTAGCTCATTTTGAGCAGAACTCAAAAACACAGTCAGTACATGACCAACAATGACCATCATCATATATTTATTAAAACACAAAAAGTACTTCAATGCGGAAAATCTGTTTCTGTAGTGATGATTCTTAATGTTCCGCAATGATTTTCAGATTCTGGGACACGTTTGGGAACAGTGGGGTCTAACTGCTCACCATGTGGCCATGAGGGGCAGGGATGCAGCCTCACTTCCTGCTCTAAAACGCAGGTGCGTGGCTGAAATAAGGCCCCGGCCTCAGACTAGATGCATACCTGTTCAGCCTACAGCAGTTTAGCTCCGCCTTTTCACAGTGCAGTTATAAGAAGTGTTCCAGCCTGGACTGCTTTTTGAATAAAGCACAATACAGGCCAATCAGAACAGAGCGCATTTGCATACATCAGTCTTAAAGGCTCAGTAGCAAAAACAGCCTGTTTTTTGTGTACATTTTTTATTTTTAATGCTAAACAGAAAACAAGATGCACCAAGATAGCATAGATACAAATAACAGAAACAGCCTGTTTAATTTTAAGGGGTAAATAAAGGTTGGAAAATGATCGATTTTTAAAATTAATTACGACCATTTTTGGTTCACAGCAGGATGTGAGCCCTCTAAAGCTGAGCCTCAGCTGCAGCGCTGCTTCAGTGCAAACCGACTCCTGTCTGAGTGTGTTTGTGTGGTAGATGGGAGAGATTAGAGTCTGTAGATAGGACGACCTGCAGAGACTCGTCAAGAACACCAGCTAGAACATTCCAACCCGGCCCACTCTCTCGCTCTCGCGCACGGCTCAACATGTTTCCCGAGGAGAGCAGGAAGCATCCCCCTATTCTATTCCGTAGGAGGAATTCCGGAATGCGAACATTCCACAGAGACCCGAGGGAGGGAGGGAGAGAGGGAGAGACTCCATCCATATGGTTCTCACACACAGGTCAATCACTGTGTTTACTTGTGGCCATGTGAAGCAAGACAACACATGGTCAAGCACTCACTCTCCATGTGTGTCTGTCTCTCTTTCTCATAGAGAGTCTGAGACCACTGTGAAAATCTGAAACGCAGAATTTTTAAACCAAAGAAAATTTATGACGGTAAAATACAGAGGAAGTTTTTAAGATTTTACACTATATTCACACAACTGTTTAAATTTAAAGGGCCCATGTCATGAAAAACCAAATATCCCTCACTTCTTTAAAATAAAAGTCTGGCGTAGTGTGTAAAAGTCTCAAAATGATCACTCCTGAAGCAAAAGAGCAACTGAGCTGTAAAAAACAGCCCAATTCCAATTCACTGCTTTTGTGACATCACAAAAACAAAGGCATTTACTTATATTCACCTATTCAGCCTGCAGCAGTTTAGCCCCACCCAGTCACACTGAAGTTATAAGGAGTGTTTCAGTCTGCTTCAGCTTGTTGAACAAGGCACAACACTGAGCAGCCAATCAGAAGAGCTCATTAACATATATCACTCTTAAAGGCACAGTAACAAAAACACCCTGTTTAACTGTAAGGGATAAAGGGATAAATTGCAAATGAAGTGAACCTCGTGGTAAGAGGGAAAAAAAGTTATAGGAGGAAAATCAAGAAAAATGCAGGACATTGGCCCTTTAAGCAAATGTGACACTGACCATGTTGAGTCAGATGTTTCTTTTGAGTCTTATCTCTTCTTAAGTTCGTGTTCAGACGACACTCTGGTGGATCTGATCTACTCATCAGAGGTTTTTGCGCTTGTGCTGTCATTAAAGCAAAAGCAAGGCAACCCAAATGCTAATTCTGAAATTCATGTAAATTTCAAACGTTCTACGTTTCACTCAAATTGTTATGCTGATATTATTTGTAACGGAATTTTTTTTTTATCAAAATTAGAAAGGAATGTACAGTAGAAGCACTGTTGTCCTATGTTGTTCACTGTTGTTCTATGGCCAATATGTCATACAAGCTTCACACGTCCATGTTTAAGCTGAATCGAGTTTATGAAAGTGAAAGTGCACCAACATTAGAGGTGCTGGGTGCATAAAAAAGGCTACATAAAAGCGAAAGTTCCTACATAATGTTTTGGCGTAGATTCATAACTACATGAGAAAGAGTAAAAAAGGTCCATGAAACGAGTGAACATCTCACGCTTTACTTTACATTACTGTGTCATCAGAGCACCTTCAGAGCTCTCAGGTGTCTGCGAGTGTTTTCTGGCCCCACCATCGGGAGATCGTGAGGACAATCCTCAGCGATGCTACAGCCTTCTGTTGTCAGGAGTCCATAACTGCCCTCTTTTTGTGTGGGTAAGATGGCCCTCCTGTCGCCCCACATCACTTAGCGTGATGTTAGCCAATGCGGACGTCTGTTAGCTCAGGGTTCCCAGTCCTGGCCACCAAACACTGCACATCTTGTCGTTAACTAATTAACAAGCGCCTCATTGGCCGGGTCAGGTATGTAGAGAAAACTGAAAAATGTGTAGAGTAAAGTGTAGCCAGGACTTGGACTGGGAACCCCTGCATTTGCTAATGTAAGACAATTGGCAGATGGCGTGTTGAGCCTTCAGTGGCATTGTGTTAGTGCCAGTATGAAGCATCATGTGTCTTGGAGGAAGCGCCAGCTAGTTTTCATCCTCCAAGCTCAGCAGCTGCTTCTGATTTGGGGAAACCTAGCAAATGAGTAGGAATGGCAAAGACAAAACTGGGGGAAAAACTGTGTAAAAAAAAAAAGAAGGACAGAATGCTTAATGCCCACCCCTTGTGATAGAGTATGCTACTCTTACTAGCATGCGAACATGAGTATAATCTGTGAGTGTGTCACTTGGTCACTCTCGCACAGCCCACTGCTGACACCAATGCAACACAGTACTGAAGAAAGCCGAAGAGGGCCAACCGCGCAGGGGACACCACACAAACCACAGGTGATGGTCGGCAACCGATGCTCACCTACGATGCTCACCTACGACCTGCCATTTAATCAACTAATCGCTCACTGAAGTTTGGCTTCCTCAGCACTGAGTTTATGTACTTTATGATGCAAATGTGCATCACTGAGAACAGCAATCCTTCAGGAGCTCAACACTGCACAGATCAGCAGCGGCTCCAGCACACCTGCTTCAATAAACGGGGTAACTACATGTGGGCCTGTTAGATCAGAAAGGTTCATACAGAACAAAGACATAGGAGAACCAGAGGGATCTTTCAATGGATCGCTCCATGTCTGCAAATGAGACGAAGGACCTTTTTAAAGTTTAAAGAACCTCTATATGTAAAGGTTCTATACTAATTAAAGGTTTTTCTACTGTGTGCCTAAGCCGGGAACCAGCCGGGAATTGTATTTAATTAATAATTAAATTTAATTAATGAGTGCAATTTTCAGCAGGACCTGTAATTTTGATTAGTCCCTGCAAGTTTTAAGTGTGGAACAGGAGCCTGTGAACCTGAGGAGCCTGTGAACAGCCTGTAGACCATTTAGACCAATCAGTGGCAACCAAACACCCACTTAAAGTGTACTAACTGGCCATGTGGTGCGCAACGTTTGGCATTCAAGCGTTCATAGAGTGGCAAAAAAACAGATCCACAGGCCTTAAAAAACTTTGGCAATTGTAGTTACGGTTCTGGTCTGAAACACTGCAATATTTAAAACTGCAGATATTTTCCCCAAAGCATTCAGCCCTGGTTTGTAGTAGTGCTGAAGGGCATTTAGATAAGTTTCAGCGATACTGATGGACTTAAAACCTTCACTGCAATGTATGAGAACAGGTGGGTGTTTCCAGATCGGTTTGAAAGAACAGTTTAACATACATACAACATTTTAACAACAGTTTAACATACATCCTCTCTGGTAATCTGTTTTCTGCCTGGTTAGTGGTTCTGACACCATGTAAGTCTCTTTTAAGAGAAGCAGAACAAAACAGTCCACTCAAAACAAGCTCTGTCAGGTTTGTAAGACATTCTTTACCCATAGACTGCCAGCCCAAACAGCATTTCAAAGGAGCTGAATACTCAATGGTGATTCAGAACAAGTCACAAGTTCATAACTGCAGAAAAAATAAATCCAGTAGGTTTTAACATGTACTAATACCAGTGTATACTGGTGATTGAAATCAGTCGTGGTGAAAAATCATGTGGCCTAGCAAGTGGTACCTGCATAAGGATCACTATACTGACATATAATAGTTGATTTATTTAACTTGCCAGCCTCTTATTAGTGAGTTTTAATTTCGCCAGTTTACTAAAACTGGTTCACCCACGTCTAAAATCTGCGGTACTTTACGTTTAAAAATAGTAAACACTATTCAAATTAAATGCTTGAAAACTAATTACACTCAGCCCGCTAAACATATTATCTTTAATATCGTAGAACAGGGTCATGTCTGTATGTGCAGGTCAGCAATAGCTAGCAAAATGGACAGGATTCGGGTCAGATATGGTCCTTGTTTATTAAAAGGCACCTATCTTCTATTTTCCTCATATTTTATCCACCCGCCACGTTCACTGGTAACATTTGTGCAGTTTTATGTAAAAATAGTCATAATTCATTTTTAGGTGACCATTTTTCAACCTATCTTTATTCCTTAGAGCTAAACTGCCTGCGCCTTTAAGACGGATATACGTAAATGAGCTCTGTTCTGATTGGCTGCCCTGTATTGCGCCTCATTCTAAAAGCAGTCCAGAGTTGAAACACACCTGATAACGTCAGTGTGAGTGGGCGGGGCTAAACTGCTATAAATGTGTGGATGGATGAGGGGGGTTTAAGGGGGGGGGCACCATGGCACACTAATTTTTGTAGCTTATAAAAGGACGAAGTTTCTGAAAACTAAATAGAGGAACGAACGCCAGCATAACCAGCGAATCCTTGAATATTCAAATGATTCTAGCCGGCCTGAATAGCTTAGCTCCCCTATATCATCTGATACAGGACTAAAGCGACACTACAGTACTGAATATTAATATTAATATTAATAGCATCCAGCACTAGAGTGTGGGATCCACTGAGATCCCGCTGGGGCTCGTCCTGCGGCCCACAGCATGAGGCCACTGTGAGCTCCCTCTCGTCCACTGAGCCCTTCATGCATTTAATGGTCTAGAGGGACAGTTTTAGTCAAAAGTCTGTCACGTGTACTTCAACACTGATTCTGGACCAATCCATGAAAAAGCGCCTCTTACTGCAGGCTGGAGACCTGTGTCCTTCAGCGCTGTCCTGAGATCAGGCCAAAAACTTCCACTCCAAACCCCTACATGCAGATTAAGGGGGTTTTAGATAAGCGCATGGGTCAGAGACTTAAAAACTTAAACCCAGATAAACGCAGGACGGAGATTAGATAAAGCGCTCAGGTCTGGCTCTGGCCAGCCGCACACTAAGACCCAAAGGGCGGGATCAGAGCAGAAAAGCGCATAAACAACCTTAAACAGCATTTAAACAACGTTTAAAACTCGATCCCTGAGGAAGAACACGAGAAGCACATGAGAAACTCATGAGAAGCTATACCCACCAATATCACCAGCCACATACATTAAAAATACACAGCAGGAGCACACAGGAATTCAGCAGGTCAGCTCTGCACAAAAATATCTCCAGAGAACACTGTGTGGCGTGTGGATATATTTAGATCTCAATAAATACGAAACTGGAACTTCGAGAAGAATCAAAGGAACCCATAAAATGAGAACTGACAAAGAACATAAGCAGCACAAACAAAGGCTAACCACACGCAAGATCCCAAAAAAGACAACAGAAAATAGCACATCGAAACCAGGCAGCACACGTACATACCCTGGAATAAATACAGCCCCACAGGAGAACGTTTAAGGGAACTTTTATGCTTCTATAGTAAGATATAATGACAGAGTGAGGAGAATAAAAACAGACTAAAACACGTTAAGCGTGCGCTGCTGCGAGTCGCCACGTAAAACCTGAAATAATCATTTAAAAGTCAGAGGCGTCGGGAGTTTCACACCACGTCATACGTCTTTACATATTAATGTCACAAACTCAAAAAGTAGGTCTCAAACGCAAAATCAACATTATACTGATTAAGACACTATATGGACAAAAGTATTGGGACACCTACACATTACACCTACAGGAGCTTTTACGACATCTCTCTGTAAATCCATAGGCATTAATACGGAGTTGGTCCCCCTTTGCAGCTCTAACAGCTTCCACTCTTCTGGGAAGGTTTCTGTCTGTGGGAATTTCTGCCCATTCGTCCAGAAGCGCTTTTGTGAGGTCAGACACTGATGTTGGACAAGAGGGTCTGACTCACAATCTCCGTTCTAGTTCATCCCAAAGGTGTTTGATGGGGTTGAGGTCAGGACTCTAGTTCTTCCACACCAGACTCACCCAGTCAGGCCTTTATGGAGCTGCTTTGAGCACTGGGGTTCTTCTCCAAACTGTTCCCACAAAGTTGGAAGTGTACAGTTGTCCAAAATGTCTTGGTGCTGAAGCATTAAGATGTCCCTTCACTGGAACTAAGGGTTCTAGACAAACCCCTGAAAAACAGCCCCATATCATCATCCCTCCTCCACCAAACTTTACAGCTGGCACAGTGCAGTCAGGCAGGTAACGTTCTCCTGGCATTCGCCAAACCAAGACTCAGCAATCAGACTGACAGATAGAGAAGCGTGATTGGTCACTCCACAGAATACGTTTCCACTGCTCCAGAGTCCAGTGGTGCTTGGAATTGGGCTTGGTGCTGATGTTGATGCCAGAGGCGGTTAGAACTCTGCAGTTATTGACCAGCAGAGTCCTGGTGACTTTTATGCTCTATGCTCCTCAGCACTCTGCGACCCGCTCTGTAACTTTACATGATCTGACACTTCGTGGCTGAGTTGCTGTGGTTCCTAAACGCTTCCACTTTTCAGTAATACACTCATAGCTGATTGTGGAACATCTAGGAGGGAAGAAATTTCTCTAACTGACTTGTTGCAACAGTGCCATCCATTTACAGCACCACACTTGAGTTCAGTGAGCTCTTTAGAACGACCCATTCTTTCACTATTGTGTGTAACGGCAGGCTGCATGGCTAGGTACTTGATTTTATACACCTGTGGCAATGAGCCTCAATGAAACACCTGAACTCAATGATTAAGAGGTGTGTCCCAATACTTTTGTCCATGTAGTGTATGATGACAATAGTCCTGTTGACTGAGTTCTCTTTGAATTCTTTTTCAGATTCATCAGTTCAAGGAAGAGGACAGAAATTACACACTTCCACCACAGAGGTCTCCAAACCCCCAAAACTTACACAGTGTAGCTTTAATATCCATCATACATACTTAAAAAAGATGGTTCTTGAAGGGTTCTTTAGTAAAGGCAATGGTTCTATTAGGAACAAGGAGTTCAATATAGCACCATTTCATGCTCAAATGGTATTTAGACTGATGCAGAATGTGTTCTATGTGGTTCTATGTAGAACCTTTATGAAAATGGTTCTATATAGCACCAAAAATGGTTCTTCTTTTGCCACAAGCCTGACATCGTAACAATAGGAGAGCGCATATTGGTGCCATAGACAACACATTATCCATCAATCTGAAGAACCATTTCACCATGAAAAGAACGACTTACGCATGAAATGGTTCTATATACAACTCATGACTCTAAAAGAGAACCAACATATTTACTAAAGAACCCTTGAAGAGTCATCAAGTGTGTACGGTAATAAAAACAACACTCATATTCGTGTAGTCCAAAATTCATAATTTACATATTAATCCATAAACATTACTGAACTGTTTTTACGTTTGGTATCTTATGATGAGGTCGTTTTTGCATTACTTCAATCTGCAGGAAAAAAAAAACGAAAACGTTTTGAAGAAAAACACAGGACTGTTCCTCTAAACTCTCAGCAGGTGTTTCAGGAACGTCTGCTGTTATTTAATGACTCTGATGTCACACAGCGCTCGAGAACATTGAGGAGGCACCCCAGTTGGTTATCACTCACCATGGGTGTGGTCAGAGAGGCGTGGCCACTAAGGAAGGAGTTAGACACAGACAGGCTGAGACCAAGAGCAGACTCCGCCTCCTCCGGAACACCAGTGGATGGAGGGAGAAGAGAAAGGGAAGAGGAGGAAGAGGAGGAAGGAGAGGACGAGTGAGACGCCTACAGAGAGAGGGAAAGTGAGAGAGAAAGAGCAGAGGCAGAGAACAAGAGACAGAGTGAAAGAAAAAAAAGAAAAGAAGAAGAAAAGAATGGAAAACCAGAGTAAGAAAGAGGTAAACATGCTATTACAGCCAAGAGTTACTTAAAGAACAACTAGCACACACACAGTGAGAGAGAGAGAGAGAGAGAGAGAGAGAGAGAGAGAGAGAGACAGACAGATAGAGAGAGAGAGATAAAGAGAGAGAGAGAGAGATAAAGAGAGAGAGGGAGAGAGACAAAGAGAAAGAGAGGAAGGAAAATAAAAAAGAGGACAAGAAAGTCTGAAACAGTGCTCTGTGCTGCTGAAGCAGAGCTGTCATTATCAATAAGTAATCGAGTAATTTACTGATTATTTTGACGATTGACCGATAATCAATGAGCTTTTAAAATATTTTATAGGAAAAGGCTTTTCCAGCCAAAGGACTTTTTGGGGACAAAAGTTTGAATCCTTCAAAAAGTTTGATAGCTTATCAATATCTGAACTCCTGCTAGGCTGTTGCTGTTGTATCCCAGGTGGTTGTTAAGGTCTTGCTATGCTGCTGCTGCTATCCCAGGTGCTCGCTAAGGTTTTGCTAAAAGTTACTTAAATTTTTTTTTTCACACTTTTTGTATCACTTGCAATTTGCACAGCAAATAAAAGAAAATGTAATTATATATATATACATATATATATACATATATATATATATATATATATATATATATATATATATATATATATATATACACACACACACACACACACACACAAATATATATATCCCAGCGTGTAACACAGTGCTGTGTAAAAGTACACATCAGCTGAGAATAAAGCTATTTATCTGGGCAGTTAGCAAATATAAGTTAAAAAAAACCATTAACATTAGGATAATTACAATGTATGTGTGCTACCTATAACTACCACTGTGAACAATTCTGACTCAGCAAGTTTCTCTTTTCTCACCAAACCACTCTGAACGACTCTGTTCATGTCAATCATTGAATTATTCAGAAATTTTGAAAAACTGGTGGAGTTTCCCACCTAGTATCAATATTGTCATGTGAGGTTTTTTTCTCGAAAAGAAACATCAGTATTGACTTAATTCACATTCCTAGTGACTTCTACCTGCGGTTGCTTCGCTCTTCGATGAGGGAAGTCATCTTTAATCATTAATCACCTCATTAATCATTAATGAACGACCTCTCTACGTCCCCTCGGTGTGCTTTGATCTGTTCACCCAGCAGGTCACACAGATCAGGTACAGGTACTGCAGTTTGACCTCTGACCTTGCTCTGTTCCCCAGTCTGGCCCATTAATCACTGATAACACACATCTATAGAAGTATGTGTGTGTGTGTGTGTGTGTGTGTGTGTGTGTGTGCAGAGTACTTGATGTGTGTGTGTGTATATACAGCTCTATGCTGGCCAAATGACATATTCTGGTGATTTCTGAAGTGAACAGAACCTTTACAGAAAGGCAAATGTTAATGAACAGTTATTCTGTATTTGATCACCTTAAAAAATAGAAAACAATTAAAACAGTAATTATGACGTGTAAGAGTTTGACACCCGTCTTCTAGATATAAAGTTTTAGAATTATCTTAACGGCCTTAACCCTTGAGTGGTGTTGATGTGTGTGTTACTCAGTGGTCCGGTGGACCCACCACATTATTATGCTTTTTAAATCAATACAGTCATAACAATTTATGTAAAAATACCAGATGTTTAAAACATCACAAGTGTCCAGCGTAGGGTTCTCCTTTAGCAGCTGTAGCCAGTCAGCAGCCTGTCCATGTTGTCCACCTTCACACACACACACACACACACACACACACACACACACACACACACACACACACACACACTAACAGCAGGCCGTGTAGGAGGAGAACAGAGTGAAGGACACAGCACCTCCACACTTTTACTCCCCGCTGGTTCACCCAACACTGCATGTGTAATATAAATGTGTGGGGGGTGAACAGAGTGAAGACACTGAAAATGGGTTATTTTATATGTTCTTCACAGAAAATGTGCAAAGACCAAGAATCTGAGGTTGAAATAATAATAAATCACATCTTTTTTTTCTTTTGATAAACATTGAAAATGGGTCCCACAGACCCCAACACCACACAAGGGTTAACTGACCCTTTAGGAAAGGTCAGGCAAGTCAAGAACTGTCATTAAGAACTATCAGCTGATGACAATTCCAGAGTGTCATAAATTCTCTGACTCTTCAAACACTCTGCTAACACTCGACAACCATGGGCTCCTCTAAGCAGCTGACTACAAAGCAGTGGAAGGCCATAAAAAGAGCTTCGCAATTTTCAGTGTCCGAAATCTCATTCAGATATGATGGTTACGTGGAACTCCACCGATTCTTCAAAAACATTCTACATATTTAAATGGTTGAGATGTAAACAATGTAATTCAGAGTGATTTGCTGTGAAACGCTCCATTCTAGAGAAACTGAGTCAGAACTGTTCACAGTGGTGGTGATAGGAACCAGACGTCCACCTCTAAAAGCTCCCTCACAGAAAGTTATTACATTAAATGGTTTGATATACATTACCTGATGTCTGACATGTTGTTTTATGACAGTTTAGAATGTATTTTAATCCATTTGTGATGGAGGGGCAGTGTGCAGGGCATGAAGGGTGTTCTAAGGCAAAACAGTCCCCAAAGAAAACTTAATTTTTCATATTAATGACTGATCTAAAAAGCTCAGAAGACTCGTGTAGGTTCACTGGTGGTTTTGGATAGTAAATAAAATGGCTATATTTGTGTTGTAGTCATGGCGACCCCTGGTTCCACCACTGTAAAGACATCTGAGTCTCTACAATCAACCATTTCACACCAAACCACTCTGAATGAACTTTTTAAAATTTTTGAAAAATTGGTGGCATTCTCCCTTTGAGGGGAACTGTAGAGGTTAAGGCAAGCTAGGCCGGCCAAAGAGGCAAAACCTCCACATGACAGCAAAGAAACTGCAGGTAGGTTTAGCTGACAGGAGTGGTGGCGCACTGTTCAGAGCCATCAGAAGGAAACCTGACCAGCAACACAAAAGACTGAAGTATTCAAAACATCTAGATCAGCCAGAAGCATTTTGGAAACGTGCTGCGGAATGATGAAGTAAAAACAGAACTTTATGACCACAATCACCAAAAGTATGAAGAAAAAAAACACCTGGCTGACTGTTAAGCAAGGAGGCTGTTAGGCTTTGGGGTTGTGTGGCAGCCAGCGTGACGGGAAACACTGCACCGCTAGAACGGATTCCTCTAAATATCAGTAAATCACTGCTGTCGGAACAAAACCTCACATCCCCAAAATGGTAACTTTACAGGAGAAGCAAAAAACAGACTTTACTTTTAATGTAAGTCAATGGAACCAGAATTTTTTCCAGGTCATTTTGGGTCGTTTCTTTTGGTTCATTCATCACGAAATTTGCACACAATGTAAAGAGCAACAGACATTTTCAAATTATGTTAAAAACTAGAAAACGACAAAAATGGAGATGTGAGATTTTGTTCCGACAGCAGCAAAATACTGGAAGCAAATGTGACAGTCAGGAAAACGAAGGTGAAAAGAGGCTGGACAGGACGATGATCCAAAACACTTCAAAACCTACAAAGAACTAGAAAAAGCTAGCAGGAGCTTCCTGAATGGGCCTCACAGTCAGTCCCCTGACGTGAACGTCACTGAAAATCAGTGCATGCTGGGCACATTTCAAAAATACTGCAGAGCTAGAAATGTTCTGTAAGGAAGAGTTGGTGATAATTCTTAAAACAGGAACAGAAACAATAGGCTACAAAAAGCGTCTGCCAGCTGTGGGGTCTGTCAGAGGGGGTGTAACTAAGCTCTGACTTATCAGGCAGTCCAAGCCACACGTACTATTTTACATGTTAAGTGAATCAAATATGAAGTAACTGTTCAAAAAAAGTTTATTTTTAAAAAACAAAGAGGTTGTATTCACTTCTTTCACTAACATAAAATACGTAATTTGGCCATTCATATATGCATAAACCTGCTTTCACACCAGCAGCGACGCGATGCAACAAAGCGGCCAGACGTCATTCATTTTCAAAGAGAGCTGCGTTTTCCTGGCGACAGGAGGCGGCGCGAACGTTGCCGACGTGAAGTGGGCGGAGTCACAACGTGACAAAGTTGAGTTTAACTTTATGCAAATTAGGAGCAAAGCGACGTAGTGATTACCAATAGGAATTGAGCACTGAGCGTAGTATGAGCTTTAGCTCCGCCACCGTGAAACGGAACGCTCTATTTTTGGTTCCTAGGTAATTGTTCCTACCACAGGTGGAATAACAGCAGCGGTGCTTTCACCACAATCAGACGATAACCAGGACTTTTATTTGTAGTGGGAACGCATTTGATTTGTGCTTGACGTCAGTGAAACCATGGCAACCAACGGTCAGTTCGAGTTCAGAAACACTCGACCAGCGATTTGGGCGACAAGAGGCGAAAAGTGTAAACATAGGGTTAGAAAGAGTGGGTGATAATTCTTAAAACAGGAATAGAAAGACTCCGAGCTGGCTACAAAGAGCGCCTGTAAGCTGTGATGTCTGCCAGAGGGGGTGTTACTAAGTTCCGACTCAGTAGGCAGTCCAAACTTTTGCAGATGCCAAGTTGTTTTGCCAATCAAATATAAAGTAACTGTATATAAAACAAGTTATTTTAAAAACAAAGAGGTTGTGGTCACTCCTTTCACTTCAACAAAGTTCGGCCGTTCATATACACACGCATGTTGAGTATGTGTGTGTGCCGGATGTGGGTATAGCTGTGTGTCTGTACTGTACCAGCTGTCTCTGTTTCGGGGGCAGGGCGGGGGGTGGTGCGGGCTCGTGGACTGAATCCGAGCTGCTGTAAGACTCGTGGATGCCGTAAACCTCCTGGAAGTGTTTGTTCCGCCGCTGCTCGTAGATGCGCTCGCTCTGAGGGGTCTGGTAGAAGACAGACGGCTGTGGCTCCGAGTAATCCTCCACAAACTGCATGTACTGCAGGACTGAACAGAGAGAAAACACACACATCACAAACCGCATGTCCAGTTACACACAGCGTAACCTGCATGAGAGAACGCAGTCGTGTACAGTCACGTCACAAACCCTACGGTTGCTCAACTGCTCAGTTGCTCAATATCCAAGCTTCACGTTTGCAACTGATGTGTGTCTGTGATTGGTGTGAACACACACTGTCTGATCTCACTGTGGACTTTTAGCCACATACTGGACATCTATCTGATCTAGGACCCCATGTGAAAGTGGCACAGGCTGCCCAAACTGGATTTCCTATATATGAGATTTAAGCAGGAACAACAAGTGAGGTCGTCTATTTAATCCTCTTCATTAGCCCTGTTTGTATTGTATGTGTGTGGGTGTAGATGGGTCTTAAAAGGCAACATACCGGTTAGCTAACAGGCTAATATTTCAGTAAGTAGTAAACAGTGACAAAGACAACAACACGTATTACCACAACAAACATTTTTCATTGTTGGTCAGGTGTTTTTTTTTGCATTTGCCCGGCACTCCCTGGTTACTGCATACACACTGCTCTAACTCAGTAATGGGCAGTATGGTCAAAAATATATATCATTTAAGATGTTTATCACATGTATAAGATGTATATGTATATCATGGTAAGATGGTTTCTGTATATATAAAATGGTAGAGTAAACCTACTATATAGAACCATGAACGCTCAAAAAACCTTTTTACATGATTAAGGGGTTTTTTGCATCATGAAAGCGTTCCTCAGATTGATGGAGAAATCAAATCAAATCAAATCAAATGTGCTGTAGAGGGTTCTATATAGCACTAAAAGGGTTCCACTACTGTTACAAGAACGCTTTTTGGTGCTATATACAACCCGTTTTGCTTAGAGTGTATTTACGCATATTCTGCTTATGCTTAGGTAAACTTATTTTATAGGTTCACTTTTAAAAAGAACTGAAGTAAATTGAAAATATTGTTACTGGGTAAAATAGTAAAATCAGAAATGAACAGTGAGTGTTTACATGCACTCAACAATCCAATCATCATCACATTTCTGCAGTTATCTGATTATTCAAATAGTCATGTAAACAGCCCACTCTGATTTCTTAGATCGGAGTAAGGTCTAGGAATCTGATTAAGAAATCCAATAAAGAGCTGGATTTAGCTCAGTAATCAGATCTCTCAGTGCATGTGAACTCTTACTCTGATTTCTTTCAGATTTCTCAGTCTGCACATGTGCGAAACAGACCGCAGTACTGGAAATAAGCAGCGTCGCTGCGAGACGCAGCAAAATGGTTTTGGAGCGATGTTGAAACCAAATACGCGCTTGACGAAATGAAGGATGTAAATATTCTTCATCTTCTAGATGATGTACGTTCATATTTTTAGGTAAAGTGGTGCAATGTTTTTTACAAAAACCCGCAGCATGAAGTTTGAGTTTTATGTTACATTTACATCACATCTTCTTCTTTGAGTTTATTGGCTGGTTGCAAAGCAGAAATCTGATTATTGTCTGACTCATGTAGACCTGGAGTTTCCCCATTATCTGATTACTGAAGTGCATGTAAACACACTGATCAGATTACTGACAAAATTGATTTTCTGCAGTTATTGGATTATTCAGTGCATGTAAACAAACTCAGACAGGTATTAATATTGCTTTACTACTTTAACAGGATAAAGGTGAGTGCCTGTGAGAACACAGCAGCTTCTCTGAGTGCAGCAAAAACGGTGCTGAATGTTTTAAGTCTGAAAGTCATTTGTCTCATAGGTGCATCTCTTACACCTGAGCTTTAATCTACGGGTGCCAGACGCTGCTGGAATTTGGTAAATATTGCAGCAATTCATCCTATCAGTATTAGTCGAAAAGCTGAAAAGCTTTTATGGGCGACGTCTCCTGAAGCAGCTGGCCGAGTGAGGGTCACAGAAGGCGGTGAGCGCATTGAAAGCCGCCTAACCTCCATGCTAAGCTAAAAGCAAACAGCTAACCCCAAGAGACAGACCTTTCCTTCCGCTCTCTTTTCCTGATTTAACTCATTACATTCCGATATCTGCACCTTTAACATCAAACCGGACTAACTTACCTCAGACTGCAGTTCACAACACGAGAGATGAGGGAATTAGAGTGTTTCGCACTGTATGTATGTCACGTTATCTGTGTTTATTTATGGCATATGAGCCAATATATCACCCTCTACTTCTCTAACGCTTACTGGTTTTGCTCTTTTTCTCCGGTAGAGGTGGTGGGCTGTCACTGAAGACGCTCGGAGTCTGGGCTTCGCTCCCGTTGCACTGTGGCCCAGGAGACACGGGTGTCACCAATGGAAACGGCGGTGTGGGCGTGTCCTCCTCTTGCAAGTTGTCGTAGTGCGAGGGAAGCCGCTCGTACAGCGGACAGGTTGACAGGATCGGAGCTGAGCGCCGCTTCTTCTGCGGCAGGGCGGGGGGCTGCTCCCCATTGGACGCTCCAGCAGCGGAGGGCGGAGTCCAGTGATCCAGAGAGCTCTGACTGGTCAGGGGGGCACTGAAGCGGGGGTGGGTGGGGCCTGGGGACGGAGACTCACTGAGGCTTTCTGGGAGAGGGCTCAGGCAGCCGCTGTGAACTGTGGGAAACGGTAAAGGCTCGGACACGGAGAGATCCTGATGAAGGAAGTCGTAGTCAGGATCGTATCCTTCTGTGTTATCTACAGAGAGAGAGAGAGAGAGAGAGAGAGAGAGAGAGAGAGAGAGAGAGAGAGAGAGAGAGAGAGAGAGAGAGAGATACATGCAATGACTACATGTCTCCACAAATAAAGCTCTGGTAAGAAACACCTGTGAGGCCTTTTTTCTGGTCCCCTCAAGGCTACTCGTTTTTCATTTTCAGGAAATAGTGCTCTTTTCAGAAACTGTAAGAATAAAAACATCTGACCTTCACACACTGTGTAGAACACACAGACATCCAGGATGCAGTTGACTGCAAAAGTTTGAAAATCCATGGTAAAATGGCTGTTTCTGATTTCTTTTTTTAATAAGAAATTGAACACATCCTCTGCCGGGAGCAAACTCAATTTCAAATTCTATTTATTTTCTAAGTTTAACATACTGGAAACAAATAAAACACAAAATTTGAAATGTGGCGAAACATTTGCACAGATCACACTTTGTTTTTTTTTGTCCCCAATATGTCAAATAGAGCAAATAAACAGTAATTGTGCATTAAAATTAGCAGAAGTGTGTTCTCTGTCGAGGGTGTGTTCACTTATTTTTCACTTCAACAAAACATTTCAATTGACTAGGGGCGCCCACAGGCTGTAGTAATACACTGTGTGTGTGTGTGTGTGTGTACCGAGCGTTTCGCAGCTGGTGTTGCGTGAGCACTGGCCGCTGTCTCTCTCCAGGGATGAAAGCTGCTCGTCCGACTTGCTCAGCTTTCCCATGCTGCTGCAGGGTGAGAGGCGGGGCGAATCCCCACCGTATGACTGGCTGCCGCCAGAAAAGCGTCTGTGGTGGAGGTCCACTTCGTACTCCTGCTGCTGTTACCACAGAGACCACAAACAACAACCACAATAAAGTCTACTTAAGGCAGCAATTTAAAAATATGGGTCAAAACTAACTGTGGGACGTAATGGATTTACTACACAACAGAGGGTAGAGAGGAAAGGAATTTAAAGGGTTACAATCAGGGTTAAGACATTCACAGGACAGATCATGGACCTGGAGAGAGTCATTAATAATAATAATAATAATAATAATAATAGTAAATCAGTTTTATTTATAGAGCACTTTTCATGCCAGGGGCAGCTCAAAGTGCTTAACAGACAGGAGATAAAGCTTAACAGTAATACAAGAAATTATAAGTATTAATTGAGAATCATAAGAAAATGACACAGATCAAATTAAAAGATAAGAATCCATGAGAAAGAGTTTTAATTAAGTGCTGAGTTAAAGAGATACGTTTCTAGATGCTTCTTAAAAGTGAGCACTGAGCTTGACTGTATGATAAAAGGTGGAATTGAGTCCCACAGTTTAGAAGCTGAATAACTTTGCATCAGTTCTGTTCATTTCAGAGAAGTAAGTGTCTTGGACGCCGGCATCTCAGCTTCACAGGTACCAAAATCTAAACCAATAATATGAGTTTTAAATTTCAAGTGACTGATCATGCTAGAAATGCAATAGATTGGCATATTGGTATCAATGGGTATCTGTATGGGGCCGAAATCAGCAGAAAATACTGGATGAAATATTGAAGAGAGAAAAAAAAAAAGAATGAATCTGATCCAAATCTATCCTGTAGCTGTGTAGCTCTTCCTGTGGGGTTAACATAGTGAGCAGTGTCAGCATGATAGCCTAATTTTAGGTGCTCGATTTTACCCTCCATAACTTCAGAACGGTTTAAGCTACAGACATGATACACATATCAGACGATTCAGCAGATCCAGTCCAAACTAGCTAGTGTGATGTCATCTAGCTGTGATGTCATAATCAGTGAGTAATTCTGCTCGGAAAATCACCCAAGATTTTATTTATTATTGCTCTGTTTTCTGCCCTTCATATTCCAACAAAGGGTTAAAACAGCGACATGATTCACACATCAGATCACTCATCAGACTCTGTCCTCACCATCCAGAGTGATTTCATCCACCTGTGACCGTCCATCAGCCAGCAATCCAGCTCCAAAATCACCCAAACCCACTCGCTATTGTTATACTACATCTCTGCTTTTAGCCTTCATATTATAAACAAAGCATTAAAAATAGCGACATGATTTACACATCAGAACACTCAGAGGAACCTGCCCTCACTAGCCCTCACTGAGAGAAACCAGCTCTAACATCCCACAACCCAGAAATACAGCACAAACACACAGCCAGATCACTGTAAAACCTGCTGTTAGCTCTGCTTTAGCCCTCATATTGCAACAAAGGGTTAACTGAAGAGCTTCAATTTAAAAAAAAAAAAACTTTTAATATTGGTCTCAGGATCAATATTAATGCTGCCTGGCTGGCTCATTCTCATAAAACCGCTTCTAACCAGGCCCATAAGTATTAGGAGGGTCATAATCATCATGCAGATAATCAATATTTATATATTTTAGTAGCTCAGTGAAGAGAATTTTGCAAACGTTAAATGTCCCAGCTGAGTTGAAAGATTTGCAACAGATTAGCAGTATATTTGGCAAATCTGCTGTTTTTATTTGAGGTTTAGTGTTAGAATAAACGGTCAGAGCTCATGACTGGGGTCTGTACCTGTTTAAGAGCTCCGGGTGGCAGGTTGAGGCCACAGTTGGTCCTGCTCATGGGCGCCACGATGGCAACTCGGGGGGGAGAATGCGCGGACTGGCGCTTCTTTGGAGGCAGAGCGGGTGGGCTGCAGGAAAAACAATCATAATAAAATTTAAACTTTATTAATATGTAACAACATCAAGTGAATTAATCACCAAATACACACAGCGAGCAAAGTTAGTGAGGGCTGGGGATTTAAATTCACCCACACAAACTGAATCAATACAAAAAACTCCCGATCTTGAAATCGGGAGGGGTTTCTGGGTATTTCTCAGCTCAGCTAGGTAACCAGGGAAACAAGGGAGCTGACCAATCACAAATTATCATGAGGTTGGGGTTCTGAGGGCAGAGCACTTATTGGTCAATCATGCAAATTTGCCACAATCAGGCTTTGTCCCTGATTGGCTGACATTCCGCAATGTGCACTCGAGACTGAACACACATTGTCCCATAATCACATGCATATTACGGCTCCCCTCCAATCAGGAAGCCCGAGGGGCGGGGCTGTGTGATGTCACAATGCACACAGAGCACCCCATTGGCTGACGTACGTTTCCATCACCGCCGCCCTCCACTGCCCGGCAACAGGATCGGAGCACAACTGCATCCTGCTCCTGGCCCAGGACAACCAAACGATGACACAGTGCAGAGACAAAGGAGCAGGATGATCAAACGACCGCAGAGCACATAGAAAAAAGGATGAAGACCAGAGAAAAAAAATGAAGACAGAAAGACAACATAATGGCAACAGGCAAGGAGAGAGAGAGAGTAAGAGAGAGAGAGAGAGAGAGGGAGAGAGAGAGAGAGAGAGGGAGAGAGAGAAAGGACACATACAGATATTCACATACAGTGTGATAAACAGAACTGACCGACTGATACCTGACCGTCACACTTCAAAATAAAATCCATGCCCCGCCCACAAATGCATTCTTTCATAGCAACTGTTGCCAAGTTGAACAAGCAGTACAGAATGCTGAAAAAAATCCATTAAACTTAACACTTTGTACTGACAGCTAGCACACGTTCACTATATGGCCAAAAGTTTGTGGACACCTGACCATCACGCCTATATGAGCTTGCTGGACATCCCTTTCAAAAATGGGCATAAACACGGAGTTGCCCTCCTCCTTTGCGGCTATAACAGCCTCCACTCTTCTGGGAAGGCTTTCCACCATATTTCGGAGTGTGTCTGTGGGAATTTCTGCCCATTCAGTCAAAAGAGCATTTTTGGGGCCGAGCCCAAAACATTATAAAACAGCCCCAGACGATTATCCCTCCTCCACCAAACTTTATGGCACTGTCCATTTTGTCTATCAGAATGCCAGACAGTGAAGCTGATTCATCACTCCAGAGAACGTTTCCACTGCTCCAGAGTCCAGACTGCTTTACATCACTCCAGCCGATGCTTGGCACTGCGCATAGTGATCTCAGGCTTGTGTTCAGCTGTTCAGCCACGGAAACCCATTCCATGAAACTCCTGACGCACAGCTCTTGTGCTGATGTTGCTTCCTGAGGCAGTTTGGAGCTCTGCAATCAGTGATGCAAAAGATGGTTCACGATTGCTACACACTGCAGCACTCGTCAGCTTCACCACGTAGGTTTGCGTGGTCTGCCACTTTGTGGCTGAGCTGTTGTTGCTCCTACACATTTCCCTTTACAGTAACAGCACTTACAGTCGTCTGGGGCAGGGCAGAAATCTCACAAACTAACTTGTGGCAAAGCTGCATCTTATGACAGTGCCATGTTTAAAGTCACAGTATTCAGTATTACCTGTCCTACTGCCAGTGTTTGACTGTGGAGACTACATGGATACGTGCTTGATTTTATATACCTGTTAGCAATGGGTGTGGCCGAAACACCTGAATAATTAGGAGGGGGGTCCACATACTTTTGGCCATATAGTGTAGTTACACTATGTCAGGTCAGCGTCAAGTCAATACATAAACAAACTACTGATCTATCAGCTAACAGACCAAATCTTCAAACCACAAACTGGGAGTGTGTCTATTCCTCATTTTAAAGATTAGGATATTTTAGCGTATTTTATGTTTGTGTAACACATTTAAATGCAGTATCAGTAGCTTACAGTCCTGGAGGGCTGGTGTCCAGCACAGTTTGGAGGTTTCCCTGCTCAAACACACCCACTTAACCTGGCAATGAACAGATAAGTGTAATCAGGTGTGTTGGAGCAGGTAAATCACCAAACTGTGCTGGACACCAGCCCTCCAGGACTGGAGCTGAGCACCCCTGGTTTATAGTAACAAAAAAAAAAAAACATTTTAATTACTAAGTAAACCTTCCAGCAATTCCTGTACAGACTGTTTCACTGAGGTTAATATCCCTTAAACATTAGATAACGGACCATGTAGCTCTCTTTAACCACCTCACAGATCAAACCTTACTCATTTTTGGCTAGTTTAACCCAGTTTTGATGAAAGACGATGAGCTTAACCGCACGAGTACTGTCTCATGCACAAATCAGAGACCACCCTTGATTTAATTTTGAACTGAATATTTGATTTCAAGTTAAAATGGCTATTAAGTGCAAGCGGTTCTTTTTTCAGCATTAGGAAAAAGTATGTTTGAGAGAAATGTACACAGCTCTGAAAAGCTTGTCCAACCCAGCAACAGCAACTAAAAACAGAGCACGTTTGTGAGAGGAGCACTTAGACGACTAACTCAATTCAGATTCGATTAGACTGATTGTGTTTCTATAGAGTAAGAAAGAGTTTCAAACTGCACTCTTATGCACTCAGATTGCATCACACAGACTGAAAAGTGCCAAGCAGCCGTCTCCTCACTGCAGACGTTCCTCTTTCAAGCGTGTTTCACTACCGTAAATCTATTTGCTCTCTTGTGGAGCAAGACTGAAGGAGAGAGGAAAACAGCGCTTCTGCTTTGTAGAGCACAGACAATAAGGGTGGGAGGCTGTGTGTGTGGAAGAAACGCAATCATATTTAAATATGGCTCTCCACAGCTATTATTAAGCTGAGGGGGAGTTCATTATGTTGCCTCATCAACTGGAAACTGATATCACTACAGAACAGAGGTGCCCGAACGTTGTGGTGCGGCAGCCAAACACTCAGTCTGGTGTTTTTAGCTCAGCATTCCCCACCGTCTGACCGAACGCTGGTATATTTAGCCTGGTTAATTCATTCCCATCTGAATTTAATTTTAAAATTCACTTGAACATCGGAAATGCAAAAATAAAAACTAGTTTATTTAGCTACTTCACGTCAGCTGTTCACTGAAGTAAATGTTTCCTCCAAGACCTTATCACACCAGGACTGACCATAATCGCCTGACCACAGTGACCACAGCATAATGCTTAAAGCTGGCTTTTTATAAACAACTGACAGGATAGCGTGGATGGGGGAGAACATTCTAGAACAGTGCGCATAAAAGGAATAATCTACAGGAGCGTGAACAAGAAAGAAGAGTCTAGAACAGTATGAAAGGAGGGAGAACATTCCAGAACAACATGAACAAGGAGAATATTCTAAAATAGCATGAAGGAGGAAAACATTCTAGACAAGAAAGAATGGGAAGAACATTCTAGAACAGTGTGAACGGGTGAGAACATTCTAGAATGGTGGGAATGAAGAAGTAAGTCCAATTACAGTGTGAATAGGAAGAACATTCTACAACAGTGTGCATAAGAAGAATAATCTACAGGAGTGTGAATGGAAAAGGAAGACTCTAGAACAGTGTGAATGGAGGGAGAACATTTCACAACAGCACGAACGAGGAGAATATTCTAGAATAGCATGAATGGGAAGAACATTCTACAGGATCGCGAATCAAGCAACAAGAATCTAGAATACTCTAGTGTGAATGGAAGGAGAACATTCAGCAGAAAAGGGAAGACTATTCTAAAACAATGGGAATGGAGAAGAACGTTCTAGAATAATGTGAATAGCAGGGAATACTCTAAAACAATGTGAAAGAGAACGCCCTAGAGCAGTGTGAATGAGAGAGAAGACTGTGTAACAGTGTGAACGGTGAGAGTTTTGTAGAACAACATGAATGGGGAGAACATTCTAGAACAGTGGAAAAGCAGAAAATATTAAAAAACGGTGTGAATGGAGAGGAATATTCTAGACAGTGTTAACGGACAGAACATTCTAGAATGGTGTGAATGAGGGGAAACATTCCGGACAACAGGGAACGGAAGGAAAAGTTGATAAACAGTGTCGCTGGAGAGAAAGAACATTCTAGAACAGTGTAAATGGGGAGTTGTTCAGTTAACAAGCTGTTATTGTGATACTGAATTTGAAAGTTACAGAGAAATTCCAAAATTTCTGTATAATTAAGTGGTTAAGATGTAAACAGAGTCATTCAGAGTGGTTTGGTGTGAAACGCTCTGTTCTAGAGAAACTTACAGAGTCAGAACTGTCCACAGTGGTGGTGATAGGAACCAGACGTCCACCTCTAAAAGCTCCCTCACAGAAAGTTACTACATGGAATGGTTATGAATTCACTGCCTGATGTCTTGTTTTACAAATATGTTTTGAGAAGATTTTGGCCTAAAATATCATTTTAAATCCATTCATTGTGGAAATTTTTTTTTTTCCCATCATCAACATTCCATATAAACTCAGAAGACTCGTGTAGGTTCACTGGTGGTTTTGATAGTAAATAAAATGTCTATATTTGTGTTGTAGTCATGGCGACCCCTGGTTCCTATCACCACCACTGTAAAGACATCTGGCCCATTTCACACCAAACCACTCTGAATGACTGTCTACGTCTCAGTGACTGAACCACACAGAAAAAGTGGTGGACTTTCCCTTTAAAGGTCAAACATTAGCTTGTTTTGGTCCAGTGTCCAGTCCTGACGTGATTTACTCATCAGTACTTTAACAGCACTTTAAATTATCCCCAAAATCTCATTCACTAAACAAAAAAAATGAGGACGTCTGTTGTTTTTTCATGGGGTAACATTTTATGAACTTTATGAATATTTTGTGTGAATCATCCACAGATTATGAAAGTAGGGACCAAATCAAACATTCACAGGTCACATTCAGGTCAGGGCAGGTCTGTTTGGGCAGCTCTGTTAATGACATTACAGTGATGGACACTACTCCCTAGTGTACAGCAGAGCTCTCACTTTCCACAACACACTACACTACTCACCCACTAGTGTTCTAAACACTGACAGTGTTCTAGATCATATCCTACAGACTACGAGCTACTGTACCGTTTACCTCAGTCTGGAAGCTGTAAATGTGATAGTGAAGGTGTGAGTGCACATAAACACAGGCCCTAGTTATTTAATACAACCTAATATTTAAAATACTGCCACCGCCATGTTACACTTTTACATGTCGAACATTTTATTAGGTGCCCTTTCACACTGTGCGCTCGTTTCCTGATGGACACAACAATTATGGTCCAAAACAACTTGGAATAACATAAACTCTTCTTAGGTTAATGTACAGTGGCCCCCTGGATATTTGTGCCTCACTCCAAGACTTTCATTTTCTGTTTGACACAGCAGTCTTTTAGCAGCTGAGCCTCAGATTGTTATCGCTTGAGCAATTTTTCTCCAGACTGGAATTTCTTCCATGGCTGGAATTATTCTCCAGGCTTTCTCCTCACAAAGACTCCACCACCAGTCTGATGTCGTGCTAAAAGTGTTTTTTTCTCAAAACTATATCATTTTGTTAAACATGTTATTAAGTTCAATAATGGCGAAAAGTGTCCAAATACTTTTTGGGGCCACCGTATTAAGTGTTAAGTTAAGCCTTTTTCCTTCTCCTATAGAGACACGACAGCGACGATACACATCCACCGCATTTTAGATCTGCTTTTGTAGTTGTTTGTTTTGCTAAGAATTTGTCGGAAGACTCCGTCTACAGTAGCTGTTTTATCGTGGCTGGGATTAAACCCCCAATCAAAATCTCACATTCTCACCTGTGTTCTGCTAACTTCAGCCCCGGAAGCGGAGGCTTGGGCGGAGCCACTTCCTCCTCGGAAATGTCCGT
The DNA here is from genome assembly GCF_904425465.1 of Colossoma macropomum. Lineage (NCBI taxonomy): Eukaryota > Metazoa > Chordata > Actinopteri > Characiformes > Serrasalmidae > Colossoma > Colossoma macropomum. Next base: position 33,771,189 of record NW_023494800.1, read on the forward strand.
CAAACTGTCTGTGGGAGTGGCAATAGGCGTGGTCTTGTTCAAGATTTCCTTCTCCCGCTCCGTTAGAGGCATTTCACACTCACTGAGAGAGGAGAGAGAGAGAGCGAGAGAGAGAGAGAGAGAGAGAGAGCGAGAACGAGAGAGAGAACGAGAATGAGAGAGAGAGGTCTCAGACATGGAATCTGCATGTACATGATTTAAAATGAGAAAATGGGAGGACCAGAAAACACAAATTTATTAATAAACATTCCGACCTGCAATACAATGAATTATACAGAGTATACAATTAATAAATCCTCCTATTCAGTTACAGCAGTTTAGATCCTCCCATTCAGCCCACAGCAGTTTAGCTCCTCCTATTCAGCCCACAGCAGTTTAGCTCCTCCTATTCAGCCTACAGCAGTTTAGCTCCTCCTATTCAGCCCACAGCAGTTTAGCTCCTCCCATTCAGCCCACAGCAGTTTAGCTCCTCCCATTCAGCCCACAGCAGTTTAGCTCCTCCTATTCAGCCCACAGCAGTTTAGCTCCTCCTATTCAGCCCACAGCAGTTTAGCTCCTCCTATTCAGCTACAGCAGTTTAGCTCCTCCTATTCAGCCTACAGCAGTTTAGCTCCTCCTATTCAGCCCACAGCAGTTTAGCTCCTCCTATTCAGCCCACAGCAGTTTAGCTCCACCTATTCAGCCCACAGCAGTTTAGCTCCTCCCATTCAGCCCACAGCAGTTTAGCTTCTGCCATTTCACCTACAGAACTTTAGCTCTGCCCACTCAGCCTATTTTAACATGGTCATGCTGGGCCTGTGCCCTGCAACAGAATCCTCCTATTCAAGAGGCCTTGTGGAAAATAACCATGATAAACAGTCAACCTGGTTAACTGATCATTTTGAGGCGCACACAGTATTGATATTGTAGAAGGCTATAATATGCAAATGACCCCCTTAAACTAATCACAGTGTCATTTATTGTGTGCTTTGATCATCCTGACCCACTTCAGTTGGGTTTCTGTGGGTTTTTTGATGAATCAAGGTACCCATGTAATCCAACAAGAGTAAACTATTCTGATTATAATCATGCAGGTTAATCTGTAACCCTTTAACCAAATCACATTATCAATTCAGTGCTTTATAATACACAGCAATACAATTAAAGTAATAATATATGCACACACACACAGAAACTATACCTCTCGGGTTTGGCCACAGGGGGCACTGGCTTGCTGGGAGATGTCGGGGATGGCTGCTCTTGCTTCTCTATAGTCAGTTTCACCAACTCCTGTTACACGCACACACACACACACACACACACACACACACAAACACACACACACAAACACACGTCAATGTAAAAAAAAAGGTTCCTTGTGCAACCTGCTACGCTAAAGTCCCTCCCAAACCACTGTGAATAATATAATCCCATACACAACCACTGAAGGTCAAAGTAAACAAACACAAACTTCTGAACCGCTTACCTTCACACCATCCAGCACCGCCTTTATCACCGTGGTAACGGTTGTCACAGTGTCCTTGTCGTCAAGGTCGATGCCTTCCAGCATCACCTGGTCAGACCAGCGGATGAGATTAGCCAAACTCTGATACACTCGATTATGACAGGAGGATATGGCCGAGCTAGAGAGCGAGAGAGGGAGAGAGAAAGAGGGAGCGAGAGAGAGAGAGACACACAAACACAGCTGAATTTGAATTTCTACACGTCAGCTGATCCAAATATTGCTGTAACTCCTAACCAGATTCCTAACCATAAACATGACCTAAACCTCAACTGTAACCAGAACCACATCACTGCATAAACATCAGAGATCACTTCATTTATTTCATTTCCAGTCAAAACAGCCATCAGGGTTAAGTTTTTCATTTTTCAGGACACATTTCTGCGGATGGAACTGAGGAAAGTCAAAGAAAACCAAGGAAAAAAGCAGGAGTTTCCAAAACAGATTAAAATCTACAGAGAAAGTCTGCCTCCTAACAACCACCTGGAAGAGCTGGTCGACCCCAAAACTGGCCCCCATCAGATAAACAGCACTTAAAGCTTTCATCTCTGAGAGAGAGGAGAAAATCAAGCTGCTTCAGATCTGAAAACATCCACAGGTGTTTCTGTCCATCCTTCCACTGTGAGAAGCCGACTCAGCGCTGTGGGTCTGAAAGGATGTGTAGCTGATCAAGAAGAACCTCACTGAGAAAAGGAGACGGACACATCAAACAAAGAAGCTGAACGATGGACTGACCACCCCAGAGTCCAGACCTCAACACCACTGAATGTGTTTGACTACTTCAGAAAATCATCAACCAGCTTCTAAGACTGAACTTTGGAGGAGTGTCTGCAGATTCTTTGAGGAACTGAAAGTGAGTCTCCTGAACAGAATGGAAGCTGGAATGAAGGCAAAGACTAAATATTGAAATATCATATTTAGTCGTTGATGCTTCTGTGTGTTTTTCTGCTAAATATGTTTCTGCTTTTTAATAACTAATGAATAACTAGTACTTAATAACTGTTCTGTTAAGTTAAATAACTGAAAAGTGGTCTCTGACTCTGACACAGTGCTGTGCAACTACAAACACACACACAGCCACACAAACATCCTCCTACCAAACATGTAAACATCTTACACACACGTCCTCTCCTACCTGTGTTGGACTCTTGCCTCCACCTGCACGAGAGGCAGAATGGCCTCCAGAACTTTGCTGGCGGATCCTGGCAGCATCTGCAGCACTTTGGAATCCACTGCCATTTTGTCCACGATGGTTTTAAAATACCGCAGCGCGCTCACCACCTCCTTCTCCTGCTCCTCCAATCGGCTCACCTTCTGTACAACAACGTGAATATTAAACAGGGTTAATAAAGGGACTCAGAAAAGGTTCCCACTGTGCTCCAGTCTTTATGGTTGGGAGGCTGCAGCTTAGAAGAAAAACGGCTGTAGTTCATGCTGAGTTAACTGAGCCATGAAGACCAAAACTGAGATTATGCTGAGTGCAGCTGTGAGATATACCAATGTGCTTGTCAGCTAATGGTTAGCCCCATGTTAGCCCGTAGTTAGTCCCATGACCAGGGGTCAGCAACCCAACTGTTAAGAAGAGCCATTTTGTCCTTTCAACAAAAATCTAACCACCATGAGAGCCACAACATTTAACGTCCATTTTACCATCTTGGCTGTAAATATGTCTCGGTATGTGCTGAAGTACTAGTATAGGATAAAAAGTATAACATAAGTAAGAATCCAGACTTAAGCTTTAGCTCAGTTAAAGCTGCCTTTCTCGCATCTCCAGCAGGAAACTTTTCCTCAAAAGTAGAACAGTTTCTTGTAAAACGTCTCTCAACGTTCGACTTTTTATGAGGCTGAAGTTGCTTCTCATTCGCCAGCTTCTTGTTTGAATTTTCCCATTCCGACTTAAATGACTGCAGCACCATTTAAGGTGGAACGGGAAAAGTTCATTGAGAAACTGACTTCAGCGTTGTGACTTTTTAGTGTTTGACAGTTTCTCGTTGCAGATTAAACGTATCAGGAAACCAGCTGGAGTGATTATAAATGCGAATAAGTCTATTTGCCTCCAAATTATCAATGTTCGTCTTAAATCTTTTTCTTTACCTTTTCGTTAGCTTTTAGCTAGGCCAGATTGTTGTCTATGTTGCTATGGTGACCAGCAGTCTGCGCTGATCATCAGGGTTTAAAGGGTGAATCAGCAAGTCTACATTAACTCCAGTGTTTAAGACCATTTATTGTTAAACTGTGTTGAACGATCAGCAGAGCTTTATTTTACTGTAAAGGAGGATTATTTTATTTTTACCTACTAATCTAATTCAGCTGTGGAGCCACAACAGGGCAGTAAAAGAGCCGCATGTTGCCGACCCCTGACCGTGACACAAAAGCTTAAAAGCTGCAAGCTATTAACTTTATGCTATTAGTTGTTTTATTATGCATATGATCTGGTTTGCTGATTAATATTAAATCACTGACTAAAACTGCTGGTTATCAGTCAAAGGAATTTGCAAAAGTTTAGCCTCCCTAGTTGGACAGTGTAGTATAGAGTTAGCTTGTGTAGAATTGTGTTGGTATGTGTGGTTTAGAGTTAGTTGTGTAGTTCGTAGAGCTGTTAGAGTGCAGAGGTCATGCAGAGTTGCCGCTGGTACCCTGTTGACTGGTTTCTCCGTGCTTTTGACGGCCGGCTCCGGCGGGTGCTGCTTGCCCTTCTTGGAAGGCGTGCGCTTGATCTTGGGGGAATGGAACTTATCCATCAGCTTCATGGTGAAGGAGGAGAGGTGTGACCTCTGGGAGTCTGCAAATCAGGAGAAAGAGAGGGATTAGAAAAGGAGAAGAAGGAGACAAAGAAGAGGAGGAATAAAAAGAAGGATTTTTCTCCTTTTCCTTTTTTCTGTTTACATAATAACTAGAGACTCGCAATGCACGCTGGCACACCTTCGGCCGATGTGGTGATCGATGGTGCGCTACAAATCACACTGTGAGATTTTATAGTGCCCTCAAAATTACTCTGGAATTCCAGTTCATGATTTGGACACTCACAGAAAAATGGCCGACGTGGGTAATAGTGCCCTTAAACGCAAACGTCCAAATGGGATGCATTTGGAACACAGCCAAACACAGTTTAGTATGTAATGGAAGGCCCAATCCCATTTTACTCCTTGCCCCTACTTCTTAGCCCTTAGCCCTCTGTTTTGCGTGTTCACGTCTAGGGGTGGGGTGTCCCGACTGTTGTTGAGATAGAGGGGTACATGACAGTGTTGGGGCTACATGACCCTCCAAATGGAGGCTTTTCAGAGACTCCAAACAGAGATATGAGAAAAAAAAATAACGGCAAGATGGCTGAACAAAAGATCAAAGAATTCACACACACACACACACACACACACACACACACACACACACACACACACACACACACACACACACACGTCACACAATTGTGAGAATTTTCTCTGTTAAAAATTACAATAACCACTGTTTTATCTTAGTTTAATGTTGTTTCAGTGTATTATGGTCCTTTTATTCACAAAAAGCATTAACAATCACTAACAGATCGGATACGTATCGGATTTCAGCACCACATCTGGAAGCGTCTCAAATCGGAATTGAAAATGTCAGATTCAGTGTGTTTATCTGTTCACACTGACACACAGACACACATCTGAGTCACATATGAGGAAAAGATTGGATTTGGGCCACTTTTACCCGCTGTGTGAACACAGCCTAACCGTTCACCGTTGCTGTTTCTGAGCTGAAGATTAGCAGCTGTTATCTTGAAGACTTCAGATCGGTGATCATCAACCCTGATCATGGAGATCTACCTTCCTGCTGAGTCGGGTTCCGACCACCATCTGCCACACCTGTCCCTGATAGGCAGGATCAGATGTATCACTGTCAGGAAAGTGCAGAGCAGCGTGTTAGATGCAGGTTGGAAGTAAACTACGCAGTAAAGTAGATCTCCACGAAGAAGGCTGGTGACCACTGCTTTAGACTGACCCCTTTCTCGTACCAAAGACGCAGAGTGGCCTCACTGTCTCTGCACCGGTATTCCGTAGCCTGTAACCTTAAGAAGTCTATACTTGTATTGGAGGGGTTATTATTTAAATATTTTTGATTAATGTTTCACAAATTGAAATATGAAATTTGAGTGAAAGGTCCATCCCTAGCGTGGCCTCTCCAGCGGAATATCTCAAGTACAGCAGACGTACAAGCGCTGCCCACAGAGTGATAAGCATCACCACACAGACAAGCTCACTCCCACCGGAGACAAACACAAACAAACTCAGCTGCTCTGAGGAGCTTTATCATAATTGGAATTTCATGGAGCGCGATTGGGCGAGAGCGATAGTGTCAAACATGTTAGGGCTGCCAGATTTCAGCCAGGGCAAAACCGGACGGGCTTTGGGGGGGGTGGTGGTGTTGGAGGGGGTCTTCAGCAAGTATACAAAAATAGGTCCATCACGACTGAAATATTAGCTGATGATTAAATGCAGAACTCATCACGATTTACAATTTTATCATCTGTTTTTATTGTATTTCTTCTGTCAATCAGCGCTCAGTAGCAGTGACGCCAACCAATCAGCTGTGGAGAAATGATCACTTTGTTTTCTTTCTTTTTTCTTTCTTCTTCCTGAATAAATGGCCAGAAACTGGTTTAATTTTTCATTTTTAGCCGTTGAGCTCCATCCACACCCATTCATTGAGGACTCGCTCGCGGGCGCCATCTAGAACCGTGAGAAATATGAAGCGGCCAGGCTCCCTTTAGACGAGCTCCTGTATCAGCGCTGCTCTCCGAGCCACACCGGAGACTGGAATGTAGGGGTGTGTGAGATGGCTGATAACTCTGCAGGAAACCGTGCAGTGTGTGTATTATAGTTTTTGTGTGTGTGTGTGTTTTGGTGTGAACGTTGACGGTCATTGTTGCAGCGAGGGGCTCTGCCTTTCCGTCCTGACCGTGCCCAGAAGAATGCCTTGTGGATTGGGGAAGTCATATTGTAACCAAAATGAGCTGGAACCACACCTCAGCATGAGAACACACACACTTAGACGCCGCACGTTTACGCTTGATAAACGGAGAGACTGACCAGCCGGATTACTGACCAGGGCCAATATTAACGACTGCTCGACTGCCCAGTAAAATGCTAAGTCAGGACAGCAGCGGTGACGATCACTTGCTTCACTTGATTCTCCGCTCTAGAGAAACTTACCGAGTCAGAACTGTTCACAGTGGTGGTGATAGGAACCAGACGTCCACCTCTAAAAGCTCCCTCACAGAAAGTTACTACATGAAACGGTTATGAATTCACTGCCTGATATCTGAGGGTTTGTTTTCTGATAGTTTTAGCATAAATCATATACAGTTTTTAGTGTGTTAAAATGAAAAGATTTTCATGGTTATACGATATGCATCACATTATTTAGTTTTTCTGAGATTTAGTAAGTTGGAACAGACAAAATAATAACCTGTAAAGCAACATATAAAAAATACTATAATAATAATAATAATAAACCTAAACAGGGCCTAATTATGCTCACTTTATAACTAAACATGTAATAGGTCAGTGTTCTTTAAGTGCTGACAATATTCATGATACTCTCAGGAAAACCTTTTTTCATGGCTGGTTGTTGTTGCTACAGTTACAGGCGAATAAGGTGGAGTGACACAGGAATTCACAGACGCTGACATAGAGCCTCTCAGCCAGTCTCACTGCCAGGTCCAGCGCATTGTTTCATGCCAGCCGACAAGGGAAACTAACTGGTACACAAGGTAGTTTTAGAGCACGCGTGTCAGGCTCCAGTCCTCGCGGGCCAAAACACTGCAGACTTCAGCTCACTGCCTCACTAAACACACCTGATTCAGCTCAGCAGCTAATTAAAGCCTTCCTGAATTGAGTTCAGAGGGTCAGATGAAGGTAAACGCTGATCTCCACAATACTTTGGCCTGGAAGATCCCCAGTTTGACGTGTTTTAGAGTGACATAAAACACCAAAAAAGACCAATAAACTGTTCATTATACGCGGTTCCAGCTGCCTCTTAAGAAGATGGGAAATGAACGAGAACTAGAACCGTAAATCCAGTCGGTTTATGTTTGATTCAGTGCGTGTGTTTGAACGTGCAGTGGGAGAACTCTCTTATAAAGTGAATGCTTCTTTATCAAACGACAAAAAATAACCACGCAAGGTCGCGAAGTTACTGACCTGGAAAGATCAGTCAAAAACATAATTCTGTTTCCAATATCTTCGTTAATTAACTCTCAGGATTAGTCTAAAATCCTGCTGCACCTGCATTATCCACCCAAAATGAATTCTTTGCTGTTGTGATGTAACACTGACTTGACCTAAAACAGATCATAATCTGGATTAACGTTCTGAAACGTACCTGTAGGTGCAGACAGTTCTGCCCTCTGGAGTACAGGATTAGTCTAAGATGAGAAACTGGGGTAACGTAATTATTACCAGAGTGACTCTGTGATTTCAGACCCATCTCAGTCTGTAATATCAGATATATATGTCTGTAAAGATTACAGTGGCTTTTACCTACTTTAATACAACTCGTAGAGAGAGATTAACACAAAACATGACAGGATATTTACTGACGTCTTTAGTTGGGACTGAAATAACCTGAACTCGAGGACTTTCTGCGAATTTTTCTCACGCATGTGAACTCGAGGAAGCACCTACTTCAACAAGTTTCATGTTCTACAGAAAAAACTAATCCCATCTGAATAGTAGTTCAGCTGGAGTGGGGAAGCAATGGAGCGTGGGTAATGTAGTATGTTAAAAATACCACTACTGAATCCATACGACAGATCAATCTCACACACACACTATTCAGCAGTCAATAGCTGCTACACAACACGTCCCATTCTGCACACGGTTCAAAGGTCTTGATTAGCTGAATTTGTCTTACCTGCTATTAGTATTTTGATCGTTTGACATCCCCGATAAAAATAAACCCAAAACAACACCAAATACGTTTGTCTACTGGGATGGTCAGTTTCAGAACTGTGCTGCCCCAAATCAGGCTAATCCTTACAGCCAGTACTGAGGCTTTCCTTCCCAATTTGCCTCATGTCAAAGAAAAGGAATGGCAGCTCTATTTCTGTTATTAAACTGTTCAAAATGGCCGTCGCTAGTATTGATATCATCGCATTTCAAGGTGTAAAAGGGAGCAGTAAGTGCTCCTCACAGAAATCAGTACACACTTCTCCACTGTTATTTGAGAGTCAGTGTTTGTTAGTAAGTACATTTTCTTTATACAGCACATTTAAAACCAAAGTGCTTTAAAATTAAACACAGAAAGGATTCCCACCTTCCGATCACCACCACCGCACATCACCACAACAGAGCGCAGTCTGACAGTTCAGCAGCTGCTGACAGCTAATCGATTAAGGTGTGTTTTAAGTCTGTTTTTAAAAGCACAGACGGAGCCCAACGTCACTTAGGAGGCGGCAGCAAAAGCACGATCTTGTTTTTGTTTACGGTGAGACCGTGGAACAGTTATAAGAGACTGGGACGCAGACCTTAAAGATCTTGAGGGTGCATATACATACAACGCATGTCCACAACATATCGTCACTGTCCACAGAAAATCATGCATCTCCGTTTTTGGCGATTTTCATTTTTCTTTAAATTTCAATATCGCAGTTCTCCTCTGCACTGTGTGAACATTTCATGATGATTGGACTAAAAAAAAAGCCCCAAAATCAGTTACAATAAAAACTTCCATTAAAAGTTAAGGCCGTTTACCATTTTGGAGATACTTGTTTTCTTTGGACAGCGACGATGTGCAGCTGCCTGACCATTCAAAGCTTTAAAAACCAACAATGCCATTTTATACTGGATTCTGTGATGCACTGGGAGCCAGAGTAAGGATGCTAGAACTGGAGTAATGCGCTCTCTTTTCTTCAGACCAGTTAACTTTCTGGCTGCAGCATTTTGAACTATGTGCAGAGATAGGGACGCACAGAATATTCAGCAACCGAAATTATTCAGTTGAAATAAAATAAATAAATAAATAAATCACTTTCAGTGAAAAGACAGAACAATTTATACTAAACAAAGTTTTTAATGACGCTATTTTTCGAGGTTCCGGCTGTGGAGCGAGGCACTCTTTGTAAATGCAGCAAACATGTCGGCTGTGCGGAGCTTTTTAAAGTGTCAGAGACCCAAGATTGGCCGTTTGCAGACATTGTTCTGCTGAATTGTCAGGAGGGGGAACAGCTTAACTTATTCATGTTAAGTAATATGGTCATACTGTATTTGTTTGGGGGCCAAATAAAAAAAATGTTTTACTAATTTATTTAAGTCATATTACATTTTTACTTTTATGGGGGGGCAAATTATTATTACTGTTTTTTTTTTATTATTTTTTTGCCAATTTATTTAAGTAATATTGTGCTTTGTTGGTATGTCTGCTGGGATGTTAAACGTTCAGTGTTCAATAAATATTTTTAAATTGCAGTTTAGTAATTGTTTTTTCTTTGATCCAATTTATGCAATGGTGAAAAAGTGGCAAAAATAATGAAACACCGTGAAAAACCGTGCTCGGTATTCGGTATCTGGCCCTCGGCCAAATGTTTCATTTTATTCAGTTTTAGCCAAAAATGTTCATTTCGGTGCATCCCTAGTCAGAGACCACTCTTTGTTTAGTTAACTTCAGTCAAAACCGCCATTAAGTACAACTTATTAATATTTCAGCTGATATTTAGGAGCAGATTAAACATATAATATTGTACTGTATAATGAAGATGATGAAGAATGTAAGAGAAAAAATAACTGGTTTCCAAAACTGGACTTCAAAGAATTCTTAAAACAACTGAACAGAACTGAAGACCTGAAAACATCCACAGGTGTTTCTGTCCATCCTTCCACTGTGAGAAGACGACTCAGCGCTGTGGGTCTGAAAGGATGTGTAGCTGATCAAGAAGAACCTCACTGAGAAAAGGAGACGGACACATCAAACAAAGAAGCTGAATGATGGACTGACCACCCCAGAGTCCAGACCTCAACACCACTGAATGTGTTTGATTACTTCAGAAAATGATCAACCAGCTTCTAAGACTGAACTTTGGAGGAGTGTCTGCAGATTCTTTGAGGAACTGAAAAGAATGGAAGCTGGAATAGAGGGTGGATACACTGAACACTGCTTTATTCTCTTGATGCTGAAAGAAGTATAATTCCTATTTAACTGTATTAAATGAAGGGTCTCTGACTTTTGCACAGCGCTCTGCGTATATATGAATAGATGACAACACAAAGTAGAACACATCTGCCCAGCTGTAAAACCCTATCCACTCTGACTGAGTGTGTATCTGTGCTCTGCAGATCGACACGACCCCTGCAGCCATGTCCATTAGCAATACCACACAATGCAGCACGTCTCCGTGGAGAACTGGGACAGTCGTCACACCGGGTCATGTTGTCGAGGGGAGGCTCCACCTCAGGCAGCCATGTCACATCCTGTTCAGTGTCACTCTGACCTCTGACTTCTGGGTCCAGTATGTGCAAACATCCGGTACACAGTCCCTGTCCGCATCTACATGCAGTAAAGACTCTTTGTGCAGAATATCTGGCAACCAGAGAATTCACAGTCAGTCAAAGGCGTCCATCAGTACAGTCACTCTGAACCGGGCGATCTGTGCTTTATAAGCTGAAAAACATCCTCGGTAATGATCTGCTTCAGACGGCAGAGCTTTCTGGACACTCTGCTCGCGCCTGCTGCAGACTTTCACTTCACTGGTCACTCTTTCAGCGCGGTCACTCTCTCCAGCTTATAACGACGGCACGACACCACCGGCACTGGGAGACATAATGATTCAGTAATTTGGCCCACCTGGCGGCCCTGATATCCGGCTTGTGTCTCTCTGCAGTTCTACTCACACTGAGTCAGACATTAGATTTCACTCATTTATTCCAAGACGCCGCACTGGAACACCTGACTAACACTGCAGGAAGAAGTTTGGGATCAATCACGTCTCAGATTTTTGGCTAAACTACATCGGCAACGTCACTTCTCTCACAGTGTAATCACAAAAATATCAAGGCTCAACAGAAATCCCAACAGAGTCCCGTGTGTTTCTGCAGTTCACATCCTCTATTCTCCAAACGTTAGTAGCTTTGCTTCACTTGCACTTCAACAGGTATATTTATATATTCAGCTCATATATACTAAAACGGGTATATTTACATTAGATATGTACATTAACATAAGTGTATTCAGCCTGTATCTACTAAAACAGATACATTTACATTAGATATGTACATTAACATAAGTGTATTCAGCCTGTATCTACTAAAATGGGTATATTTACATTAGATATGTACATTAACATAAGTGTACTCAGCCTGTATCTACTAAAACAGGTATATTCACATTAGATATGTACATTAACATAAGTGTATTCAGCCTGTATCTACTAAAACGGGTACATTTACATTAGATATGTACATTAACATGGTTGTATCCAGCCCTTATATACTAAAACAGGTATATTTACATTAGATATGTACATTAACATGGTTGTATCCAGCCCTTATATACTAAAACAGGTATATTCACATTAGATATGTACATTAACATAAGTATATTCAGCCTGTATCTACTAAAACGGGTATATTTACATTAGATATGTACATTAACATAAGTGTATTCAGCCTGCATCTACTAAAACGGGTATATTTACATTAGATATGTACATTAACACAAGTATATTCAGCCTGCATCTACTAAAACGGGTATATTTACATTAGATATGTACATTAACATGGTTATATCCAGCCCTTATATACTAAAACAGGTATAATTACACTGATTATGTACATTACCATAGTCAGTGTACTGGCTAGCATGACTTCGCGAGCTCTAGGCCTTTGAAGTTCACTCCTGGTTCGATGCCGGGGTTTGGCAAAGAGCCGTAAGGACCCTTTCCCAGGCACATATGCCATCACAGCAGTCTCCTATGATTCATGTCACTCTGACTTCATTCACAGGGAACATGGAGTCAGTTCTGTAACACAGTTCTGACACAGGCGTTTCACCATCTGCACATTCAGCCATTTTTCCTCTGCACTGTGTATTTATGAGAAAAAAGGAGGGAGACTGGACAACAACGTCACATCACTGTAGAGCTTATTCCCTGCAGAATCCAACTAGACTATCCAAGTAGATCCAACAGTAAGACTACAAACGGTGCCTCTCACTGGGTAATGCAGTTCTTACAATCAAATGTCCAAACATTCAGTTTCTGGAAGACCTGCATTCATTCATAACCCTATTTCTTAATATAAGATCTATTAATATATGCTTGATATACGGCTGCTGTCGCAACAAAACTTTGTATCTCCATTTGTCAGTTTACAGTTGTTGGCCTTATTTTAAAACGCCTGTTCCCCTTTAGAGAAGTAGTGGTGTGTATTTTTGTGATTAATGGACCCAAATGACGTCTGGTTCCACTGAATTACATTAAAAGTACAGTATGTTTTTTCCTTCCTTCTGTGAAATTATCGTTTTGGAAATAATGACAGCAGCGATATCTCAGTATATCCATCTCACAGCTCAATGTATGCTGTTTTTTTACACAACACAATGCCCAGAAAAAGTTACCACAAAAGCACACAGTGTTTTCATGATTAAACTACAAAGCGAAGAGATTCCACTAATCTGGCAGAATTAGAACTAGAGTTTTTGTTTTGTAAAAATAAGCAGATGTACGCGTCTCGTTTACATACTAAATGTAATTTCTTTGGAAAACCTCAAATACAAAACAAGAACAACGGTAAATATATCAGTAATCAAGTGGTAAAGATTCTGTGTACAGTTTAAACATAACAATCCCAGTAGTTTCCCGCCTTTAAGTACACAAATACAGATATCCATCATATTAAAAACCCATTTTTTTTTAAATCTGGAAGGACGTACCTTTACTGGACATAGCGACGGTGTAATGCATCATCACAAAGGCCACAGATTTAGTCCAACACACACACCTGTCCCCGCTGTCGCTCTAGCTCAGAGCCGCCGCTCTCGGCTTTGTCTCCGGCCCGCCCTTAAACTTCCTGTCTGGACCCCCAGTGTATGCCATCACTTCCTGTGCCACCCATCCTCTTTATGATGTACAACGCTGACCTACGAACTGCTGAGTGGCCTAAACGCTGACCAGCCTGCGCTCATGTATGAAATGTCCGTCACAGACCAACACGAACTGGACGTTGTCAGGCAGCTCCGGCGGTCGGTCGCACTGTGACTCACGCAGTGTTTCATTCATGCCTGTGATCTGCTCTTCTGCGAACTCGGTTACATCATCTCTATATCTGAATGAAAAAGCAGAAGAGGCGGCCGAGAGCTCGGCCTGTGTCACAGCTCTGCGATGACCAAAAGCCAGCGAGCAGCTTCCTTTTCCTGTCCTGCACGGTTTGGTGTAACACGCCTGAGACGACTAATCAGTCCTTAATGAGTTACAGTGGGCGTGACAGATCACAGCAAACAGTAACACGCGCAGGGCGGGGGTCCTCAAGGACCGGAGTGGAGAACAGGGCTGCAACTAACGGATTTCCATCATTAAGATTAAATTATGATTTCAATTAATGTAGGAAAGAAAAAGTGCAGTTCATCAGAAATTAACACTGAATATTTAACACTGTCTATTTAACATTTTTTAATTAGTGTTGCCTCGATACTGATACCGTATGAGTATTGTGGCCAATATAAACAATAACTGATTTATGTGTGTATTAATAAACACACACACACTTCTTAAAGCCATTCATTCAAGCTGCGTATGTTTTATTTGTGATACAGATCCCTACTTTTGCTCAAATTAATGAGTGAATATAAATTACACACATACATATACACACATATATATATATATATATATATATATATATATATATATATATATACATATATATATATATGAACACTGAGCTCTGTATTCCTGCACCACAGCATGGGAATCATCCTATTAATGGAATAATCTTTGACTCTCGTGCTGCTCAAAGGGACCACCGAGTGCACTGATGAAGTCAGAACCCGTTTGTTGTTTAAACTGAGGGGCTGATGACTTATGTTCTTAACTAGAACTGGGCTGGTCAGCTAGCTAACAGGCTAAAAGAGCCAACAGCCTAAACAGCTCCATCTAATATCACAGCCTTGACTTAAAGTACTTACGGTGTCATTAACAGTAAAACTGCATGATTAAAGTCTAAAAAAGTCACTTGAATGACTGACACACTTCAAACGTTCGTGTTTGAGTCAGAAGTTGCGTCAAACCCAGGCTGAATCCCAAACGGCTCCATACTCCCTAAGTAGTGTGCTAACCATGAGAGTTTAGAAACTGTAGCCTCTACAGCCAAACAGGGCATCATTTATTGAGTGTGGGTGTGTTTGAATCCCAAATCACTGTTTCTTAGCTGTATTTTGCTCTGTTGGGCTCCGTAGTGCACTATGTAGGGAGCAGGGAGCCGTTTGAGATTCAGCCCCAGCGTGAGAAGAGGGGCCGCTGGACTGGTGCTGAATAAGACTCACAGTGGTGGTGATTTGGTGACCAAACAGTACCTACAAAGCATACAAGTCTGGTACTGAACAGTGCTGTGATATCAAATGTTCATTGTTATACAACAAAAAGCTGAAAAGGTTCTCTAAAAGAATATATATATATATATATATACACACACACACAGAGAGAGAGACAGAGAAAGGAGATAGAGAGATGGAAGTAGTGCATATACAGAGATAAAGAGAGATAGAAAGAGAGAGACAGGAAGAGATGTGGGTCAGTCAGCAGGTCAGTGTGCTGATCGTTGAACTCGAGTGAAACAGTAACGCTGCTGGGCTGATGGACACGCTGAGCA
>NW_023494800.1:33791530-33799030 GCF_904425465.1 Colossoma macropomum
AGAGCCAAAAACTCTACATCTATAATAAAGCGCACGAGTCCTGCTGGAGATGATGTTAACGCTACTGTGATGAATTACGGCACATTACGCTTTTCTGACTGCATCATGGGTATCACCAGTACTTTGTCAGCATGGATAATAAAAAAGACTGATTTTGACCAATTATTGAGCCTGTAAACAACAACAACAACAACAACAACAACAACACAACAACAATCCAGTGTTTAGTAACTGCATTAACTGCTAAGTAACGCGTAGCTGATTGGATATCAGGCACCATGACATCATCTTGTTTATTTTTACAGAATGAGCTCTCCTCCTGTGGCTGGTGAGTTAAAACCTAGGCTAGTCATAACAGAAGTGTGTCCTAAGTTTAGGTTCATACATTACAGTTGCACAACACAGACTAGTTTTAACATCGAACTTAGTAGTTACTAAATATTTACATCTGCCCCTCAGCAGCTGACAATCTTGGGAAAACCAAAGGACACAAAAAAGACCAAAAACATGATTCTTTTGGCTTTACTTACAGCTCTGATCATCACCCCAGCTCAGTGAGACTGAGTCTGCTGTTGAGTCAGTTAGCCAGAAGCCGTCGTTTAAAAAAAGCTGCACATTTGGCTGCCACAAAAACATACTAAAGAAGAACCTCCAAAACTCAGCAGCCAGCGTTCTGACCTCCACCAAGCGCACAGCTCATATCACTCCTATTGGCTTCCTATTAGTTCTAGGATTTAGCACAAAATCCTTCTTCTTACCTTCAGGGCTTTACATGGTCCGGCCCCGACATACCTTTCTGATCTCGTTTCATTGTACTGTCCCTCTCTTGCTCTCCGATCTTCTAACTCTGGAAGCCTCACAGTTCCCTCAACTAGACTTTCTACTATGGGTGGCAGATCTTTCAGTGCTGCTGCCGCCAAACCCTGGAATTCTCTACCTTCCACTCTTTGCTATTGCTCTTCTTTGTCTTCCTTCAAATCTCTGCTAAAAACCTTCCTTTTTTCTTCTCTGTAGTCTTCCAGATTTTTTTTTTTTTTGATACTATGTAAAGCGTCCTTGGGATTGTGAAAGCACTATAGAAATTGAAATTATTATTATTATCATTATTATTATTATTACAGCCTTGGTCTGCTTTTCAGTTTTACTCAGTTTAACTTGTACACTTTGTTCACATTTTTCCACATAACGCACGAATCAGTGCAAGCTGCCGCTGCGTTTCCATGGCAGCGGGTTACTGATTGGTTCTGAACGTGTTATCGCCATGCTACGGCGAGGAACACATTAGATAGCAGTTACCAGCCAAGACACGGCTTACTGACTGGTGGTGCAACCGAAGTTTGTAAACTGAGGCCTTAGTGAAGACTTCACACACAAACTCAAGTACAAACTACACAAAAACCAACACTACTCATTTGTGCAAAAGTTGACTTAAAATAAAAAAATCACTGTACCTTTCATCTTTTTCGTGGCATTGCTGTTCTGTTGGTTCATTTTATCTAAAAATTAAAAGGTATTTTTCATTTTTAGACAAAACGAGAAGCGCCTTGTACTTAAATACTTACTTACATATATAAACATATCGCTGCTGTCGGATTAAAAATTCATAACTCCGTTTTTATCGTTTTTCAGATTTTGCCATAATTTGAAAGTGTCTGTTGCCCTTTACATTGTGTGTAAATTTCATGATGAATAGACCAATAAAAATGACCCAAAATGACTTGCAAAAAAGTCTGGTTCCATTGACTTACATTAAAAGTAAAGTATGTTTTTTCCTTCTCCTGTAAAGTTACCATTTTGGAGATTTCTTCAGACAACAGCAATGTGTGTATATATAATTAGTATCATTAAAATGCCTTTAAGCACCTTTTATTTTCCCATAACACCCACCTTTACGTACCACCACGTACCATTATCCAAAGATTAGATATACATAAAACTACTTCACGTTATTTAAAAGTTAGGGAGATGGGATGATATCCGAATTGTATTGCAAACTAGTTTTAAAACTATTGGCAAATATTTGCTTAAAAAAATCTGCACAGATAGATTTGACCGATATTTCATACTGATATTCATACTGACATATTTATACTCTGAACAGCAGAACATTTGGATGATGCTGAGCTACTGTGTTAAAATCTCTGCAGGTGGATCCAAAATGTTATAAAATGTTTATGGATCCACATCAACATCAGCAGAAACGAAATATATATCACACATATCTCTCTCATAACCGTTCAAGACGAACGTACGACCACTTAGTGATCAAAGGACTGTTCAAAATGAACACAAAGCTACTGAAACTATCCACCACTTCCAGCCGGGATAGAGGGACTTGTCCAAACCTGAGGTCCAATCCAATAATTACGCATCAGCCTCAACTCTAGTCTACCAGTCATAATCCTGGTTTCTTTCTTTCTTTTTTACCTGCATCCTGCTGTATTTCCAGCCCCGGATCAGTCGCCTCTGTGGCTGGCTGGTTTCTCCAGCCTATATTCCCCATCTATAGCCAGATTTAATCCACAAGCCTTTGTGGTTCTGGTCCAAACAGGTCAGCTTTGGTCTGGAGACTTGGTGTTCGAACTTATTCCAAACAGAACATGCTCACGTTTTCCATGCCAGAGTCCTCAAAGCCTTCAGGAGGTTTCTAAAAGCTTCCAGGCCGAGATGTATCTTCTAGATCAGAGGATGAGGTAGAATATGATCCAGTGACAAGTGTCCAGATAGAGCAACACCGCCCAGTGTGCGATGTTAGTCATGTATGTTTCAGTCCCATGACCCTGAATGACTCAGTCTTCAGCATGTGGAGGATTCTAAGAATACATACTGGAATGGAAGCCGTGCTGTAACGTCCTGATTCCGTGGAGAGGAGTGATGAGGCCGGGGCCGTCCCTGTTCAGCCCAGCTTAGAGTGTGTGTGTGTGTGTGTGTGTGTGTGTGTGTGTGTGTGACGCCTGCGAGAGAGATCGACCGGGCTTACAACACAAACACAGCTCCAAAACACACACTGACCCGAAACTAATTAGCCAACAGAAAGCCAGCGCGTCCTTAAACTCATCCATCACAGGTTGTTGTGCTTGTTGCAAAACCCCAGGTGAGCCCGAGCTAATCAAACACACCAGGAGCTTCCTTAAGCTGCTAATCCATCCATCCATACATCCATCTATCCATCGCTCAATCCTCTCCCTCCTGTGTTCTTCGTTCTCAGCCCTTCTCCTCCCTGATGGGAAAAGTCCTGAAGCTCTGTAAGCCGTACCAAACAGACGCGCTGCTCCGCCTTGCTCTTTCTCACACACACCAACTCACACTGTCTAATTATCGAAGCTCAGTATAGCACGAAGATGCTTTTCATTCTGAGAGGAAAAGTACAGTGTTGGGCTCAGAAACCCCAAATTACAGTTTATAGATCTAAACCTAGAGCCCAGCGACGGCACTGAGCACACAGCACAGTCCATCTCCGCCAAGCCCTGACCAATCACACAGGCAGAACAACATCAAACACCACTCCTCAGCCAATCACAGCACAGCACAGGGTAATACAGCCAAACTCCAACCAATCAGACTGACAAACACCACTGCTCTAGCCAATCACAGCACAGCAGAGGCTAATGCAGACAATCTCCGACCAGTCACACAAACACCACTCCTTTAACCAATCACAGCACAGCAGAGGGTAATACAGCTAAAACACTGACCAAGCAGACACCACAATACTACTGTTTCAGCCAATCACAGCACAGCAGACTCCAACAAACTGATCTGACAACATAAAACGCCACTCTGCCAGCCAATCTCTGATCAATCACACAAAACAACACAACTTCAAACGCCAATTCTCCAGCCAATCACACCAGAGTAGAGGCCAGTATGTCCAATCTCTACACCTATAAAACACCGCAACACCACGGCTCCAGCCAATCACGGCATAGCAGAGTGTAATATAGCCAAAACCTAACCAATCAGACTGACAAACACCACTCCTCCAGCCAATCACACCACAGCAGAGGGTAATACACCTAACGCTAACCAATCAGACTGCCAAACAAACACCACTCCTCCAGCCTATCACAGCAAAGCAGAGGGTAATACACCAAACTCTGACCAATCACACACACCGCAATACCACTGCTCCAGCCAATCACAGCACAGCAGAGGCTAATGCAGCCAATCTCTGGCCAATCGATACCACAATACCATTGCTCCAGCACAAGTATATTCAGCCCAGTACTGACCAGTCAGACACCATAACACCACTGCTTCAGCCAATCACAGTACAGCATGGGAACACTCAGCCAAACTCTGACCAGTCAGACTGACACCACAACATCAAACACCACACAGCACAGCAGAGGCCAACCAACCAGGGGCCGGCTCAGACATCAAAGCACATACAGACTCTGACCAATCAGACACCCCAACATCATACCAGTCTGACTTTCCAAGAACTGCGTAAAGCATCACACAGTATGAGAAAACCAGTCTGTGGAGGGACAGAAAAAGTGGGACGTAGAGTCGAAATTCATCTAAAATTAACAGGCAAGGGAAAAACAAAACAGCACTGAGTACAAATAAACAAATAAATAAGTCAGTCAAACATCTGAGACAAAAACACAACAGAGCCGTTATTCTGGGACCTGGACCATCCCTGAAAACGCTGATCACACAAGTCACAGCAGTTTTCTCTGTTTTTGCTGCTGTGTGCTGTGATCATCCTGACCAATCTTAGTCCCACAGGAGCTTCTGTGGGTGTTGCGATGAGTCAAGATCATGTAATCCAACAACAGTAGAACTATTTTGGTCAGTCTTTTTTTTCATAGATCACAGAAGACTCAGCATATTTAATAATTTAATTACAATCTATCTGATGTTTAATTGATTTAATACACTGCAGGGCTTTCGCTCAATCTGGGAATAGTTTACATCTGCACATTTTGTGATTTGTCAAATATGGCTATTTATTTACGGCAAAACATCACGATGTAACTTTATCCCATTATCACTCAGTCATACATGTACGACAGCATTTTAGGGCCACTTTGAGAATAAGGTTGTAATATCTCCTGAAAAAAAAAGGTCATAATATTATTTTGAGAATAATGTCATAATATTTAAATAAAAAAGTTGTAATATTTTGAAAAAAGTCATAATTTTTGGAGGATAAAGTGGGCTAACCGTAGAGGGGCTGCTATAATGCGTTGGGGTCTCGGTTGCTCTACTGGCGCCGGTGTCCCACTCACTCCTGTCTGCTTGCGGATCAATCACTTTGATCATCATTCTCACTGTCTGTGAAACTTCATGCCCTCTCTGAATGGGGGGAGATGTAGCCCCGATAGCCGTGTAGACGACCCTGTCTGAGATTCTCCTTCAATAAATCAGACAGACAGTTTCCTCCGAGTCCGTCTGGCTCTTTATTCTAGATAAACACAGTTTCCTGCTCAGCCA
The DNA here is from genome assembly GCF_904425465.1 of Colossoma macropomum. NCBI lineage: Eukaryota > Metazoa > Chordata > Actinopteri > Characiformes > Serrasalmidae > Colossoma > Colossoma macropomum. The sequence continues at coordinate 33,796,973 of NW_023494800.1, forward strand.
TTTCAGCCGGTTCTTATACTATAACAGGCTGGTGCTGATGAGCAGGAGAGACAGGGAGACTGAGTGTTTCTTTATGGGTGAATCGATATGAAGGTAGAACTCCACCAACTCACCGCCCCTCATTTAACAGGAGGAGGTGCTGCCTTCACTTTGCAAAGCCTTTGGCCACAATATTGCGAACTTTCCTGGTATTAATGAGACTTTAATGTCGTAATTCTACGACTTTTTTCTGTAAGTAGTACAACTTTTTCTCAAAATATTACGACTTTATTCTCGAAGTCTACTATTTTTATTTTTATTAACAGCGGCCCTAAAACACCGTCGTATATTTACACCTACGTATACTGTTCACTCACAGCAGACAGGACCTGACAGTTAAATGGCAGTATGTGTGTATTTTCTCTTTAGCAGCACTCAGGACTGTTCATTTTATAACTACTATGCTAATTTAAATATCACCTGATGCCATACTTTATTCGGAAACATTAAAGTAGCATCGATACAGGATTTCTGGGCCATTTCACATACATATCTGCCAACGTTGATGCCAATAAATAAATATTAACAAAATGTAGAAGCTGGGACTACATCTACCTGGTTTAGCATTAAAGAGAAACGTAATATTTCTGTAGTGTTAAAAATAAAGATGCACTGACACCATTTTTTCAGACCATGTACATGTTTTTAAGTACTTGTTGAGTAATTGACTTAAAATTAAGCTGTTGTAAGTGAGAGCAACGTACCTTAATAGCTAAATCATTAAAATCTAGCTGATTTGAAATTATGTGCATTAGCTGGCTATGCTACATTAGTTACACTGGATTGCATAACGACGCAGTGGAGAAGAGCAGGAACAGGAAACCTCCGTACAGCTGTAAGTAAAGTATGTTTCATAGTTTTGATCCTCATTGTTCTCCTTCGACAGCAGTTTCTATAGCTCAGTGAGAACAATCAAATCGAGGTCAACGCATCTGTAGTGCTCAGTTGTGGAGTTTTGCGCCCTGTTGGAGACTTCTGATTGGCTGGTTGGGCTGTAGTTGAATGTCCTCTAAATCCAGACACACTGTGTGATTGTAGAAATGTTGTTCTTTAGTGACTCACACTGTGCCTTTGAATAGAGCACCATGTACAGACAAAGCCTACAACATATAAACTCTGTACGAAACACTGTAAGAAAACACTCCGTCTGATTGACAAGCAACATGCTATTGATATCATTCATCATCATAACACGGTACTTGACTTGACTTTTACTATTTGCAGCCTTGTGGAAGAGGAAGAGTTTAGAGGAACAGAAAGGCTGGAGCTGCAAAACAGACCTAGAGGAGAAGATAAAACAAGAGTTCATTCAAAACACACAAACACAAATACTGAGCCAGTTCCTGAGGACCCCCAGAACATGGTCATATCCGATTCCATCCACATACCACCAGCTCTAGGAGGGCGAAGGCTACCACAGGCTTCCTCCGAGACCTGTGAAGCGCCACTGCATCGTTTCGAACTGCTGCTAATACAACATCATTGGACAGCTGAACATGATTAAGAGGAGAAAACCAACCACCAGTTCTGTTACGTCAGCTAACAGACACCCGCGCTGAGTGATGGGAGCGCTGGGAGAAGGGGGGCCGTCCTACCCACCAAGAGAGTGAGGCCAATTGTGCTCTCTTGGACTCCAGGCCACGGACGGCTGTGGCATCACCAGGTACCGAACTCGCGGCGTCCTGATGACAGGGCCAACGGTTAGACGGCTCAGCCACTCGGGAACCCTTTGATTTATTCTTTAACCCAAGCTCACACTATATGGGCTAAATGAACATATAGAAAATATATCAGCACATTTTCAGTACTTCTGATTAGCCAACATCACCATATAAACAACTTCATTTGCTCTCTAACCCCATAAACGGCCGGTCTTATTACACACTTCTACAACCTTAGAATAGCTCAACCAGTTTGCACTGAAGCCTGTAGTTAGTATGTAACAGACCTGGGGTTTTAAGGAGTTAATGGGCCAAAATGGCATTTTTAAATAAATTCATAAATGGCAAATCAGTTGCT
>NW_023494800.1:33801530-33809030 GCF_904425465.1 Colossoma macropomum
GCTGATTAACCCAGAGTTCCTGCTCTGCACACTGCAGCGCTCTGCCTGCTGTAACACACCCAGTCTAACAGCACGAGGGGATTATTAATGAGCTGACGAGTTAAACCAGGGCTCTCCGTCTTTCTCCCACCGCTATTTTCTCATTCCACATCACACAAACTCCTCACGTCACCTGAGGACATTAACAGTGTGTGTACATTCAACTCCCAGTCTAATCAGCCCTTATATACACATTTTCATTTTTCAGCGCCAGAAAAAAGAGCGGAAACTGTTTTTTTTACCATAAAAATCACACAGAAGCCTCAACAACTAAATATAATAACAATTTTATCATCATTTAGTGAGTCACTCTTTATCTTTATTCCAGCTTCCATTCTTTTCAGGAGACTCACTTTCAGTTCCTCAAAGAATCTGCAGACACGCCTCCCAAAGTTCAGTCTTAGAAGCTGGTTGATCATTTTCTGAAGTAATCAAACACATCACTGATGTTGAGGTCTGGACTCTGGGGTGGTCAGTCCAGTGGGCCTTCACCAACTGTCCTTAAGAAGAAATTTAAGCAGTTTTCACGAAGATTCTGAGATTCACCAGTGTTTTCTGATTTGGGATTTGTTCCTTGGAAGGAACCGAATCTACACACACTCAAGAGCACAAAGGCGCAAAACAATCTTCCCGTTCCACCTTAAATGGTGCCGCAGTTACCGTCTGGCGTCAGGCACCATAACAATAACTGCTGCATCATTTAAGGTGGAGCGGGAAAATTCAAACGGAAAGCCACTTTCAGCCTCGTAAAGCTGTGCTTTCATACTGTTGAAAGCTTTCGTTTGTTTTCTTGAGCAGAAGGATGTCAGGAGGGCGAGGTAGCCGCCTCTGCTGCCTCGATAGCAAGCAAGTCTCTCAGTTCAGTTGAAAAATCACCTCCAATGTAGGCTGTGATTTTCTGTTTATAGGTTTCTCTCGTAATATCGCCTACACTAGCACGGCACGGGCTCAGCTCCATCTCATCTAATCTGCTTTTCACTTCCTGACGTCATCAGAATCACATGGCCGCAAACAAAGTATAACTCGTTTACATAATTCACGGATATAAGTCTCTTTACAAAAAGTTATACAGCACACTCTCCAGTTAAATGTGGAGTTTGGACGCATTTTACATGCTTGTTATTTTCACCATGATGGTGTTTTGTGTTCCTGGAGCCATGAATGCTAACAGAATGAAGCTATCAGACCCTCAGAAATGGGTGATTCTGGTCTTATCTGAGCCATTTACTCATTACTGTACAAAACAGTCTGTTTAATATGACGCCAGTACATTACAGAGGGAAAAATACTGGATTCAAGTTAACCAAACTAATTCAAGAGTAAGAGCACTGCCAGCTCAATGGACACTGTGTACATGATTGGGCTGTTTGAGTTACACTTACACGCAGCAGAAGTGTGGATCAGCGAAAATTAGAAAGTCACTATAATTCATAAAGTTGTTTAAGTTTGAATCCGTTACGTAGCTTCACTTATTTTCAGGGTAATAAATCTGTGAATCTTTGAAGTCAACTAATGTAAGTTTGCACTGGAGTGACAGACAGCAGAACACTCGACCAAATAACCGCCGTAATGCCGCGCTCCCTCTCCTGTTCTGCTGCTTAAAAGTGCACCGAGGACAAAAACGAAAGAACTTCCAAAGTGTAGCTCCTCTAAACAGCCTGAGGACATGCATTCTTCTCCTTCTGCGGCGCTGGAGGAATTCACACGCAGTGGGACGTGAAGACAGCGCCTGTTTTGAAAAGGGGCGATGCTCATGTTATCAACATCTGACAAACAGCTAAGATCTGGCTGGCTGATTCTATGATTTTATGTATATCTCGCTGCTGTCAGAACAAAACCTAGTATCTCCAAAATGGTAACTTTACAGGAGAAGGAAAAAATATACTGTACTTTTAATGTAAGTCAATGGAACCAGAATTTTTTGCAAGTCATTTTGGATTCTTTCTTTTGGTCCATTCATCATGAAATTTACACACAATGTAAAGGGTAACAGGCCTTTTCAAATCATGTCAAAAACTGAAAAATGACAAAAATGGAGATACGAGGTTTGTATACACACACATACACACACACACACACACATATATACACACATATATACACACACACACACACACACACACGGTATATCAGTATACTGGTCATGGTGTCACACAGCGATGCTGTTTTCTTGTTTTAGCAGTACTGACAGATAAACACCCAGTTAAGTGCAACACAGGCCTTTTGCTGGCCTCAATAGTTTTTAATGGACTGTTTGAAATGCACCCCAAGTAAATAAACCATACATTTTCTTTCTGAAAAGTTGGCAAAGTTGACTTGTGTAAGGTTCCCTTTAGTTGAAACAGTTGAATCAGGAGCTCTGTCAGGTTTGCAATACGTTCCTTTACCTTACAGAAGCCACAATCAGGAAGAATGTGTTCATTTAACTATTGATGCAAACCTAAATTTCACCTAGATACCGAGATATTATCGAAGGGTTTCGTCCCCAGACGGGTAATACATCACTTTCGAGGTTCTTTTCCTTTTTCATGATATACACCCCATGTTTCAAACACAAGGCCCGCAACACAATCCTCCCCGATCCGCAGAAGTGTTTTAGTTTTCTATTATATAAGCTCATTTCAGTGCGCAGCACTACAATCCCCAGCATGCACTGCAACGTTATGTGCGCTCTTACTCTCCTACCTCAACAACACAGTGGTTACACCTCAGTTCTACACAGTTCCACACCAGTCATGTCACAAAACACACTAGCTGCATTCCAGCTATGTCAGCTCAGCAGCTCAGAAACGGAGGCCAAGTCTTAATGAACGTGCAGTGAAGAAAGGATGTCAGGCGTCAAGATCAATCAGAGAGGTAGGTATAAAAGACTGAGCTCCTGGGGACGTTTACATTTTCAATATTTTAAGTATTCATGCGCTATTTCAATCCCCGGATTTGCTGTGGGACTGTGACACATACAAGAAATATCATTGCTATATTCGGATTAATAACACCACTATTAGAGAAATAATTGCTTTTCCATTACAGATCTTTTCAGCTACTTGTTATAAAACTGTTACACCATTCTGGAAGGAAACCCTTCGATTGGAAAATATCATGGTACTGAATTTGATCAATCCCATCCAGCACTAGCTGTACTGCTGGCCGACTCCAGCCCATCTGAACTGATGGGGCAACTGTGGCTGAGAAGCAAACTGGTCAGTGATGTTTTCCTTCCCATGGCTGCAAATGACCTTCTGTCAGCTCGGGTCTCCAACACCAGCAGGTGTCTATAATGGAGCAAACAGCAGAAGTGGACAGACGAATGGGCAGAAAGACTTTCTCACTCACTTTAGCAGATGACTGATCATCACATTGATTGATCAGTCTACTCAGGCTTTAGCAGAGCTCAGTAACACTGAGATTAATAACTGATCATCACATTGATTGATCAGTCTACTCAGGCTTTAGCAGAGCTCAGTAACGCTGAGATTAATAACTGATCATCACATTGATTTATCAGTCTACTCAGGCTTTAGCAGAGCTCAGTAACACTGAGATTAATAACTGATCATCACATTGATTTATCAGTCTACTCAGGCTTTAGTAGGAACTTCAGTTTGTAAATAAGCTTTAAGTGCACTAATTCTAAGATAGTTCATAAACCTGCACTGATGGCATTTCTTTAAAAGATGGTATATTCTTAGTGGGTAGGTATTCTAAAAGTATGCTGCTAAAAATATAAGTAGTATTTTGAATACTGCCTTTACACAATGTAACTTGAACTGAACAGATACTTAATTCCTGTACTATAAATATATACCCCCAATACTTGTATTCCAATACATCCCAACCCTGAATATAACCTGCTGAATCCGCCTTCTTCAGCTGTCAACTCATAACCCCTCAGGTAGAAACAAGAAGAATCCAAAATTGCCCAACCAATCACTGCTGTACATTCCAGAGCTCATGCATCATAACCAGCACACTGAAGAAGAATCAATGGTGCAATAACATATAACATAACGTACAGTGTAAAGGGTAAACAACACGGCCAGCAGCCACAGAACCCATTCAAACATACACCAATCAGCCATAATGTTGACATCACCTCCTTGTTTCTACGCTCATTGTCCATTTTATCAGCTCCACTGACCGTATAGGAGCACTTTGTAGTTCTACAGTTACAGACTGTAGTCCATCTGTTTCTCTGATACTTTGTCACCCTGTTCTTTAGTGGTCAGGACCCCCATAGGACCCCCACAGAGCAGGTACTATTTGGGTGGTGGATCATTCTCAGCACTGATGTGGTGGTGTGTTAGTGTGTGTTGCGCTGGTCTGAGTGGATCAGACACAGCAGTGCTGCTGGAGTTCTTAAACACCTCAGTGTAACTGCTGGACTGAGAATAGTCCACCAACCAAAAACAACCAGCCAACAGCGTCCTGTGGGCAGCGTCCTGTGACCACTGATGAAGGACTAGAGGATGACCAACACAAACTGTGCAGCAGCAGATGAGCTATCATCTCTGACTTTACATCTACAAGGTGGACTGACAAGGTAGGAGTGTCTAATAGAGTGGACAGTGAGTGGACACAGTGGTTTAAAGACTCCAGCAGCACTGCTGTGTCTGATCCACTCGCACCAGCACAACACACACTCACACAGCACCACCACGTCAGTGTCACTGCTGAGATTGATCCACCAGACGAATAATACCTGCTCTGTGGAGGTCCTGACCATTGAAGAACAGGGTAACAAACTATGAAACAGATGGACTGCAGTCTGTAACTGTAGAACTACGAAGTGCTCCTATACGGTCAGTGGAGCTGATTAAACGGACAGTGTGGGTAGAAACAAGGAGGTGTTTTCAGTGTTATGGCTGATAGCTGTACATATAATAAAACAGTTTCTCAGCTATAAAGCTCTTATCTATCTTTCAGAGCTCGAATGTTAAAAAATGAGATAAAATAAAAGGGTAAAAAATGACAATAAACTCCACCAGCACCGATCCCCGACCTCCCCATCTGCTCCCAGCCTTAACCTCTAACTAACCGTCCAAGATTGACAACAGCAGCGGTGTGGCGGTTTATACCGCTGCTTAAACGGCCATTTCTCCCCACAGAGCTCACAAAATTAGTCCAGCGAGTGGCCTTTTTATGATTTAAACACACACTATACATGACCAACGTTTATTCACGGAAAACGGCTGTTTCAGACGCCGTTAATTGCGGGGTGTGGAGAAGCGGAGCAGCGTTAGCCGCAAGCTAACGGCTTTTCACCCCTCAAAACAGAATCCTTTTCTCCAGGCTAGCGCCGACAAACAGGGCTTTATCAGCCGCGGACCACCAAACCTGAGGTACATGTGACAGAAAAAAGGGGGTATATGTGCGAACGGGGGCCGAAACAGCCCCCAGAGCGGGCCTACGTGTCCCCTGAGCCGAAGCCGGAGCCGAAGCCCCCCGTCTCGGCCGGAGAAGGGAGAGAAGAGCGGGCCAGCCGGGATCAACTTACCTTGTTTGCTCTCTATTTTTCCCGACATAGTCGCTGCTGCCGCGTCCTCCTCCTCACTCACACGGAAAAACACGACACGGTCGCTTCGTCAGCCGAACATCTGAACCGAATCGAGCGGTGGGACTGCTTTTTCCGTTAAATAACCCCCTCGGGCTGATCCATACAGTCCGCTGGGCTCATGCTGGAGACACGGCGAAAGCTCAGGCTGCTGACTGGCGATGTCCGAATCACTCGGTTCGTTTGAATCGGTTGTTTTCTGATTCATGATTGCCGCTGAATCGAACTTTTTTTTAGCAAATACGATTTATTCTTTCTTTTTAAGTGAATGATGTGACCTGCAAAGTTTTATATAGAAGAAAAATAGAATGTATATTTATGTTAATACATATATTTATATATGCAAAAGTATGATTGTACAAAAATAATGTAAGGATTTCGTAGGTATGTATGTGATTATAGGAGATTTTCTGAAGGGTGGAACTGAAAAGAAAAGGACAATCTATTAAAAAAAAGATTTGTGTTCAGGTCTTGCCTTTTGAAATGTGTTTATTTGCACAACATTTACATACACAATTTACAAAAATGCCTTCTGCTAGTATATTAAAGTCTACGCAATGTTTATGTCCGTGTTATGACCGCAAATCAAATGGAATGTCAGTTGACTTGATTTGTGAATCAATGATTCGTCGAATCGGACGTTCGATTCATTGAAACGGACAGTTCAGAAGAATCGGTTCCGTGAACTGAAACGATCTTTCCATCTCCGCTGGTGACTCGCTGGCGGAGTCCCGTCTGATGCCAGCGGTGCCAGCGGAGCGAGACTGACCGGACCAGAACAGCGCCACCTGCCGGCTGGAATCAACCGCGAACAACGACACCTCATATCTGTTTATTCATTGGCTTTGGACGCTGTGCAGGAGATGTGGCCCACTCGAGAACGGACATGTGAGGTATGTGTTGATTCAGGGCTTCTGACCAGTCATTCAGGCTAAAACGCTGTACGTTGTTAGTGTACTTGTGTTTGGCTGTGTCCCAAACGGCCCCCTACTGAACATGCAGTGCACTGTTTGGGTGCAGAAGGCTGTATTTCCTGACCTGGTGTGTGGTGCACTACAGAGCGAGCAGGAGGCGACACTAGAACTAGAGGTTCAGCTCCCTGAACCTGACTGTGAGGTTTACGGAGCCCCTAAAGCGCCTTTCAGAAAATAAACGCAAAGACATTGCGTTCCCTCGTAAAGTGTTTTTGCGTTCCCTTTTAGGCCTATTATTTTTAATTTCCCTCGCAAAGGTTTTGGGTTCCAATGCAAAATCTATTGCATTTCTAAGGGAACGCAAACTTATTGAAGGGAACGTAAAACATTTGTGAAGAAACACAAGACATTTGCGAGAGAATGCAAAACATTTGTGAGAAAAAAAGCAAAATTATTGTGAGGGAACGCAAAATTATTGCGAAGCAACAAAATGATTTACAGGAAATGCAAAACATTTATGAGAGAAAACAAAATTATTGCGAGAGAATGCAAAAGTTTGTGAGAGAATGCAAAAATTTATGAGAAACATGCAAAATTATTGCAAGGCAACAAAATTATTTAGAGTAAATGCAAAACATTTGTGAAAAAAGCAAAATTATTGCGAGGCAACGCAAAATTATTTAGAGGAAATGCTAAACATTTGTGAGAGAAAACAAAACTATTGCGAGAGAATGCAAAACATTTGTGAGAAAAAGTAAAATTATTGCGAGAAAACGCAAAACTATTGCGAGGGAATGCGAACTTATTATGAATTATTACTTTTCTATAATTAATAATGTCCTTAGGGCCTCAGTAGAGGTTTGTGTCGAGACTGCTACGATTGAATAAGAGACTCGGGCTTCTAAATGAATAATATTGACTGAGACTGAAATTCGCTCTGCGGCGTTTCTGACTGAGCGGATCTGCTCAATGTGAACTTAGAGGCATTTCTGACCT
>NW_023494800.1:33811530-33969030 GCF_904425465.1 Colossoma macropomum
ATTCTAGCTCACTGTTCTAGCTAACATCACCTCAGATAACTCTTTTCAAAGTAACAATTCTAAAAAATAGCGATTAAAAACATCAATGCAAAGTTCTAGTTTACTGTTCTAGCTAACGTCACCTTAGCTAATTCTAAATAACAAGTCTAAAAATAGAGATCAAACATATGAACATAACGTTCTAGTTTAGCATTCTAGCTAACATCACCTCAACAAACTCTAAAATAGAAACACATCAACATACATTCTAGCTTACTGTTCTAGCTAACATCACCTTAGCTAACTTTTTCAAAGTAAAAATAGAGATCAAACAAGTCAACATAGCGTTCTAGTTTCCTGTTCTAGCTAAGGTCACTTTAGCTAACTCTAAAACAGAGATGAAAGCCATCAACATACATTCTAGCTTACCGTTCTAGCTAACGTCACCTTAGCTAACTTTTTCAAAGTAACAATTCTAAAAATAGAGATCAAACAAGTCAACATAGCGTTCTATTTTCCTGTTCTAGCTAAGGTCACTTTAGCTAACTCTAAAAGGGAGATGAAAGCCATCGACATACATTCTAGCTTACTGTTCTAGCTAACGTCACCTTAGCCAACTTTTTCCAAATGAGCAATTTTAAAAACAGAGATCAAACACGTCAGGTTACCGTCGACGTTTACATGCTGGTGCTCTTATTGGTGATGTAATAGTGCTTGGTGACTTTGCTTCACCTGGTAGAGTAAGGAATTCTCTAAGTGGTCTGTTTAGCTTCAGCGGCTAACAGAAGACAGAGGGGACAACAGACACATCTCTGATATCCGAACAGCAGAATTCTGTTTAACCAGTCTTGAGTACCATGAGGCCTAGATCCTGTCGGCACCAAAGGTACCAAAAACCACCAAGCTGGACCTTCTGGAACTGGACTGATGGCCAATGAAAACAGCACTCTTCCAGTTTTCTGGTGCCAAAGGTTCCAGTACCGTCATAAAACGCCTATAGACTACTAAATTATTTTTAACTTATGATTTATGATTTCCCCAGTTCCATGTACTGCAGTGCAGTTTTAATGTATATCGTCGCTGAGCAATGAAAACCATGTATCTCCATTTTTGCTGATTTTTAGTTTCTACATCATTTCAACACACCAGCTGATGAATGGACCAATAGAAATGCTCTAAAATCATTTGGAACAAAACCTCTTTCTGTTGACTTACAATAAAGGTAAGAGTGCTTTTGCTTTATCCTGTAAAGTTACTATTTTGGAGGTACTTGTTTTTTTTATTGGACAGCGACGATATTTTCTTATACTTTTCTTATGTTATTATTTCCTCAGTGTTTTTTTTTTAAATGATAATACTTTTAAATAAATAGACTATATTTGTGATGAAGTCATGGTAACCCCTGGTGAATCTCTACAATCTATCACTTCACACCAAACCACTCTGAATCAGTCTGTTTAAACCTCAACCACTGTATTGTGCAGACATCATGAAAATTCTCCTTTAATGAAGAATAATCTAGTAATCTACTCTTCACTCAGATCCATTTTATTCCCTCATATTTAGTTCCTCATTCCCTTTTTTGGGTTTAATTTCTCAATGTACTGCTTTACATGCTTTAGCGTGTTTAGCGAGTCCCACAAACGTAAGTTCCTGTGCTGGTAGGTGCTGGATGTGCTATGAAGTTCCAATGTAGTTCTAAGAGGAGATCAGTGTTGGAGCTTGATACTTTTTTTGCTAAGATTTCGTTTTTTGCTAAGCACCTATCACTGTCCACTAGATGGCGCACAAACACTGTCTGTGCAGTATAGACTTATTTCAGAAACCTAAAAAAGAAGAGAAGAGGCGAAAAGAAACTTAGTAAGTAGAAATGAATAGAAAGATAGAAAGAATGAAGAAGAATGCATAGACACAGAGAGAGAGAGAGAGAGAGAGAAAGGGGGGAATAGAGAGAGTTAGTTTACTACTTATTATTATAAGTATTATTATGATTATAAGTGTGATTGTTGTTATTGTTGTTTTTAGGGATGGACCAACACTGGAGGTCTTTCAAAATACAATAAATACATCATTAAATGCTGATTTAAATATATGTTATGTTAATATATGGTTTTTGCTATATACATATGTGGTCTTTTTGGCATCATCACACTCATTGTCCATTTTATCAGCTCCACTGACCATATAGAAGCACTTTGTAGTTTCTCTGCATTCAATGGTCCGGACAGTGCTCCTATATGGTCAGTGGAGCTGATCCAATAGACACCAAAGAGGTGGTTTTAATGTTATGGCGGATTAATGTATACATACACACAAAGAACTGGGGGATTTCATCATCTACGGTACATAATATCATTAAAAGATTCAGAGAATCTGGTGAAGTCATGCCCTTCCCTCAGTATCTGAGCTATGAAAATGTAATTATCCCTCAAGATAGCGTTAGGAGTCGAGAGGTAAAGAGAAAGACACGATTACTCTTTACAAAAGTGCACCGACACACATTCATATTTATGAGCGTTCACATTCACAGAGCTCTGATTCTCTCAGGCTCTCTGTCTATCTCTCTGCCTTTCTCTCTCTCTCTCTCTCTCTCTCTCTCTCTCTCTCTCTCTCTCTCTCAGTGTGAACAGGGCTGTAGGAGTCTGATATTAAATATGAATTCATCTCTAATAAAAGGTGAACTGCACCCTGGGGGGGTGGGGGGGGCGGGAGCTGCTTTTACTGTACTGACCTGTCCAGTAGAGATGGGCGGATGAAGAGATGAATGAAAAGATGACATTTAAAGAGAGACAGAGAAAGAAATAGTGAAAGAGTGGGGGCAACAGAGGGAAAGAAAGATAAGGAAAGAGATGAAGAAAGAGAGAGAGATGGAGAAAAAGAGAAAGAGAGAAGAAAGGATGGAGAGATAGAGATGGAAAGATAGGCAGATGGAGAGAGAGAGAAAAAGATGAAAAAAGAGAAGAGGAAAAGAGGAAAGAGGCAAGAAAGGAAAGCGAGGGAAAGAAGAAGAGGAGAAGAGAGAGAGATGAGAGAGAGAGAGAGACAGAGACAGAAAGAGAGTGAGAAAGAAAAGGAAAGACATAGAGAGAGGGATGAAGATTAGAAAAGAAAAAAATGATAAAGTGAATCGAAATGGAAAAAATGCAACCAGATACAATTGCAATCAGAATCAGAATCAAACACAGTATCAAGGTCAAGGTCAGAATCAGAATCAGAAATGAAAATCGGAATCAAATCCAGAATCAGAATCAAAATCGCAATTATAATTATAATCAGACACAGATTGGAAATTTCAGTCAGAATCAGAACTAAAATTGGAATTTTTGCAATCAGAATTACAATCAGAATCTGACTCAAACCAGATTCAGAAATGGAATCAGGATCAGACTCACAATTGGAATCAGAAACAGACTCAAAGATGGAATCAGAATAAGCATCAGCATCGGAATCAGACTCAACATCAGAATCAGAACAAGAATCACCATTGGAATGAGGCTCAACATCAGAATCAGAATAAGAATCCCCATCAGAATCAGACTCAACATCGGTATCAGAATAAGAATCACCATCAGAATCAGACTCAACACCAGAATCAGAATAAGAATCACCATAAGAATCAGACTCAACATCAGACTCAGATTACGATCACTGTCAGAATCAGACTCAACATCATAATAAGTATCACCATCAGAATCCGACTGAACATCTGAATCAGAATAAAAATCTCTGTCAGAATCAAACTCAACAATGAAATCAGAAAAAGTATCACTATTGGAATCAGACTCAACATTGGAATCATCGTCAGAATCACCTTCGGAATCAGACTAAACATCACAATAAGACTCAACATCGGATTCAGAACAAACATCACTATCAGAATCAGACTCAACATCAGAATCAGACAAAACATCAGAATCAGATTCAACATCATAATCAGAATAAGAATCAACGACAGAATCAGAATCAGACTAGGTTTTTATTGGTAAGATTTTGGCTAAGAATGTTTCTTTCCAGCAGGTCACGTTTGAATAAAAACAAAGGAAAAATTCATATTTTACAAAAATGAAAAGCAAAATAATTATATTAAAATAAAAAAATGTAACTAGAAAAGATTTAGAACCAGAACTTTCATGTGCTTAACAAAAAAATTGTTATATCCAGTACCAGAATCATGGGGCAAGTATCAGCTGAGACAGCGTGGAAGTGAAGCTGAAGCTGATATTCAGAGACAGACAGGAAAACATCGCTAGAACAGAGAAGGCTGGACAGATCACAGACGGATGGACAGAGAGATGGAGAGAGACGGATGGAGAGAGGGATGGAGAGAGAGGCATATGGGCAGCCCATCAGAGAGCAGCAGGGCATCTGTCCAGAGCCATGAGGAGTCAGAGCCAGAGTCAGTGTGGAGGAATACATGCCAGCACAGCATCCACAGAGGACCAAACTGACCAAACTGACCACCACAAGGGAGAACAGAGCGCAATGAGAGAATAATGAAAGAGACTGAGAGACTTTTCCTCACGGCTGAGTAGTTTACTAACCGTCGACCGAGAGACTTTTCCTCATGGCTAAGTAGTTTACTCGCCATCGGCCGAGCGACTTTTCCTCACGGCTGAGTAGTTTACTCGCCGTCGGCCGAGCGACTTTTCCTCACGGCTGAGTAGTTTACTCGCCATCGGCCGAGAGACTTTTCCTCACGACTGAGTAATTTACTCACCGTCGACTGAGACTTTTCCTCGCGGCTGAGTAGTTTACTCACCGTCGACTGAGAGACTTTTCCTCGCCATCGGCTGAGAGACTTTTCCTCGCGGCTGAGTAGTTTACTCACCGTCGACTGAGAGACTTTTCCTCGCCATCGGCTGAGAGACTTTTCCTCGCGGCTGAGTAGTTTACTAACCGTCGGCTGAGAGACTTTTCCTCATGGCTAAGTAGTTTACTCACCATTGGCCGAGCGACTTTTCCTCGCCATCGGCTGAGAGACTTTTCCTCGCGGCTGAGTAGTTTACTCACCGTCGGCCGAGAGACTTTTCCTCACGGCTAAGTAGTTTACTCACCGTCAGCTGAGAGACTTTTCCTCGCCATCGGCTGAGAGACTTTTCCTCGCGGCTGAGTAGTTTACTCACCGTCGGCTGAGAGACTTTTCCTCGCGACTGAGTAGTTTACTCACCGTCGGCTGAGAGACTTTTCCTCATGGCTAAGTAGTTTACTCGCCATTGGCCGAGCGACTTTTCCTCGCCATCGGCTGAGAGACTTTTCCTCGCGGCTGAGTAGTTTACTCACCGTTGGCCGAGAGACTTTTCCTCACGGCTAAGTAGTTTACTCACCGTCAGCTGAGAGACTTTTCCTCGCCATCGGCTGAGAGACTTTTCCTCGCGGCTGAGTAGTTTACTCACCGTCGGCTGAGAGACTTTTCCTCGCGACTGAGTAGTTTACTCACCGTCGGCTGAGAGACTTTTCCTCGCGGCTGAGTAGTTTACTCACCGTCAGCTGAGAGACTTTTCCTCGCCATCGGCTGAGAGACTTTTCCTCGCGGCTGAGTAGTTTACTCACCGTCGGCTGAGAGACTTTTCCTCATGACTGAGTAGTTTACTCACCGTCGGCTGAGAGACTTTTCCTCGCGGCTGAGTAGTTTACTCACCGTTGACTGAGAGACTTTTCCTCGCGACTGAGTAGTTTACTCACCGTTGACGGAGAGACTTTTCCTCGCGACTGAGTAGTTTACTCACCGTCGGCTGAGAGACTTTTCCTCGCGGCTGAGTAGTTTACTCACCGTCGACAGAGAGACTTTTCCTCGCGGCTGAGTAGTTTACTCACCGTCGACAGAGAGACTTTTCCTCGCGGCTGAGTAGTTTACTCACCGTCGGCTGAGAGACTTTTCCTCGCGGCTGAGTAGTTTACTCACCGTCGACTGAGAGACTTTTCCTCGCGACTGAGTAGTTTACTCACCGTTGACGGAGAGACTTTTCCTCGCGACTGAGTAGTTTACTCACCGTCGGCTGAGAGACTTTTCCTCGCGGCTGAGTAGTTTACTCACCGTCGACTGAGAGACTTTTCCTCGCGACTGAGTAGTTTACTCACCGTCGGCTGAGAGACTTTTCCTCGCGACTGAGTAGTTTACTCACCGTCGGCTGAGAGACTTTTCCTCGCGGCTGAGTAGTTTACTCACCGTCGACTGAGAGACTTTTCCTCGCCATCGGCTGAGAGACTTTTCCTCGCGGCGGAGTAGTTTACTAACCGTCGACTGAGAGACTTTTCCTCGCCATCGGCTGAGAGACTTTTCCTCGCGGCTGAGTAGTTTACTCACCGTCGACTGAGAGACTTTTCCTCGCGACTGAGTAGTTTACTCGCCGTCGGCTGAGAGACTTTTCCTCGCGGCTGAGTAGTTTACTCACCGTTGGCCGAGCAACTTTTCCTCACGGCTAAGTAGTTTACTCACCGTCGGCTGAGAGACTTTTCCTCACGGCTAAGTAGTTTACTCGCCGTTGGCCGAGCAACTTTTCCTCACGGCTAAGTAGTTTACTCACCGTCGACTGAGAGACTTTTCCTCGCGGCTGAGTAGTTTACTCGTCGACGGCTGAGAGACTTTTCCTCTCAGCTATTATAATTTTTAAAAAGTAATGCAGTTTAATCACAAATTTAAACGAATTATTTGATATTGACTAATCACTTTCTCTCTCTTCCTCGTCTTGTTTGGTACTTTATCATAAATGCTTGTTGGCGAAGCTTCATCAAGGTTAAATTCATCATGATTGAATTTTAAAGGGGTAACGTGGAGGGTTCAGTGCCCTTGAAACTGCACACAGTTAAATCAGAGTGGAGTTTAGTATCAACTGTTTGTAACAGCCGCACAGGCACACACACTGCTGCGGTGTGTGAGATGAAAGACTGTGTGTGTGTGTGTGTGGAAGGTGTGAATGCATTTAAAAGTGTATCTCTGTTTTAAATATATAAATATATGCAGCGAATCCACCAATCAAACAGAATATTTAATATCACACTCTCATTCACATGCATGCAGAATCTCACTATATCCCCCACAGTTATTCATCTCCCCTTATCTCTCATTCCTCTCTCAAACTTTCCGCTCTCTCTCCTCTCCTTTCTGCTTCTCTTTCTCTCTCGTTCCTGTAACTTATCACTCTCTCTTCTCGCAGTCACTTTCTTTTTCCTCTCTTTTACCAAGCCAAAATGAAGAAAGGCTGTCGTTTAAATCTGCTGGCAGAGGAGTTATGATATGTGCTCATCCTTGTTGGCGACAGTAACCATTTTATCAGGTTCAGTGTGTAAACCTGGAGCTTCCTGTGTGCTGCTCTGTTTCCTATCACAGTATAAAACATGCACAAGGCTTCCTTTACTGTTGGACGTTGGACGTTTTTTTTCCCGAGCAAGTGCTTGAGCTCGTTCAGAATCAGACTCAACATTAGAAACAGAATAAGAATCATCGTCAGAATCAGACTCAACATTAGAATCAGAATAAGCATCCGCATTGGAATCAGACTCAACATCAGAATCAGAATAAGAATCACAGTCAGAATCAGGCTCAACATCAGAATCAGAGTAAGAATCTCTATCGGAATCAGACTCAACATGGGAATCAGAATAAGAATCACCGTCAGAATCAAACTCAACATCAGAATCATAATGAGAATCACCATCGCATTCAAATTCAACATCAGAATCAGAGTAAGAATCTCTATCGGGATCAGACTCAACATTGAAATCAGAGTAAGAATCACCGTTGGAATTAGACTCAACATCGAAATCAGAACAAGCATCCGCATCAGAATCAAACTCAACATCAGTATCAGAATAAGTTTCACCATTGGAATCAGACTCAACATCAGAATCAGACTAAGAATTACCATCAGAATCAGACTCAACAACAGAGTCAGAATGAGCATCCACATCAGAGTCAAACTCAACATCAGAGTCAGAATAAGAATCACCATTGGAATCAGACTCAACACTGGAATCAGAATAAGAATCACCGTCGGAGTCAGACTCAACATTGGAATCAGAATAAGAATCACTGTCAGAATTAGACTCAACATCGAAATCAGAATAAGAATCACTGTCAGAATCAGACTTAACATCAGAATCAGAATAAGCATCCACATCAGAATCAAACTCAACATCAGAATCAGAATAAGAATCATCGTCAGAATCAAACTCAACATCAGAATTAGAAAAAGAATCACCATTGGAATCAAACTCAACATCGGAATCAGAATAAGAATCATTGTCAGAATCAGACTCAACATCAGAATCAGAATAAGAATTATCATCAGAATCAGACTCAACATCAGAATTAGAATAAGAATCACCATCGGAATCAAAATCAACATTAGAATCAGAATAAGAATCATCGTCAGAATCAGACTCAACATCAGAATTAGAATAAGAATCCCCGTCAGAATCAGACTCAACATCGGAATCAGAATAAGAATGATCATCAGAATCAGACTCAACATCAGAATCAGTGACCACACTACTGCTGCAGCCAGTCCTAGCCTGCGGCCGATCTCGCCATCCCTCGGTCGAGTGCCTTTTTTTGTTTTGGTTATCTTTTCTCCCGGTTTTTAAAGCAGGCAGGTAGGTTAGCTTTTTGTATTCTTGTTTTGTTTTGGTTTCAGAACCAGTCTTATTTTTGTTTTATTATTTTGGCGTATGCTCATCCCCAAAGCCGTCATCCCTTGCTGCTGAAGTTTTTTGAAGAAAACAAACCTGCAGTTTTCTGGTTTAAATGCCGTCCGGTGTCTAGGTGTCTAGTCTGGCTGCGGGTCAGGAGAGAGAGCCCACTCTAATTGTCTGTTACAGCCTGACCATAGACTGGGTCGCAGCATAATAAAAACTGTTAGTGTATTATAATGTGTTTATCCCAATGTGACATTTATCGTGCCTGTGCAGAGCTCTAATGTACACTGTTCTCAGACTCCTGCAGGTGATGGACAGCTCTGTGTCCGGGTAACAGATTAGCTCCTAATTCAGACTGATGTCCCCGCTCTGTATGTAACACACAGACTGTGAGTGTGTGAGAGAGAGAGAGGGGAGGTGTGTTGTTCAGAAGTGAGTTTGTGTGCTGCTGCTGATCTTTAACAGTTTCTTTTTTCTCTCTGAGTGTATTGAGTTGGTTTTGGAGATTAATTCTTCTTTTCCATCTCTCTGCTGTCAGATTCCAGCCGCAGGTCATTTTTTACTCAGGAGCGGTTCAGCAGCGCAGCAGCACCGAGTCCAGCTCTCATCAACACATTTACACAGTCCAGCATTACAGTGCATTACATTATACCACACGATAGCACAGGACATTACAGTAAATTACAGTACAGTACAATACATTAAAGTACAGACCAATACATGACATTATAGTACATTACAGTACAGTACAATACAGTACAATACAGGACATTACAGTAAATTACAGTACAGTACAATACAGGACATTACAGTAAATTACAGTACAGTACAATACATTAAAGTACAGACCAATACATGACATTATAGTACATTACAGTACAGTACAATACAGTACAATACAGGACATTACAGTAAATTACAGTACAGTACAATACATTAAAGTACAGACCAATACATGACATTATAGTAC
Organism: Colossoma macropomum; assembly: GCF_904425465.1. Taxonomy (NCBI): domain Eukaryota; kingdom Metazoa; phylum Chordata; class Actinopteri; order Characiformes; family Serrasalmidae; genus Colossoma; species Colossoma macropomum. Next base: position 33,821,114 of record NW_023494800.1, read on the forward strand.
ATTACAGTACAGTACAGTACAGTACAATACAGGACATTACAGTAAATTACAGTACAGTACAATACATTAAAGTACAGACCAATACATGACATTATAGTACATTACAGTACAATACAGGACATTACAGTAAATTACAGTACAGTACAATACATTAAAGTACAGACCAATACATGACATTACAGTACATTACATTATATTACACTACAGCACAGAACATTACAGTACATTACAGAACAGTACAAAACAGTACATTACATTATATTACAGCAAGTAACAGTACAGTACAGTTTAATACATTACAGTATAGTATATTATAGAACATTACACTACAGCGCAGAGCATTATATTACACTACAGTAAAATTCTTTACAGTACAGTACATTACAATATTTTACACTACAGCTCAGAACATTACAGTGCAGAACAATACAGTACATTACACCACAGTACAGAAAATTACATTAAATTAAAGTATAGTACAGAACATTATTATACAATATATTACATTACACTACAGCACAGAACTTTACATTACATTACAGTACAGTACAGAATACTACATTACAGCACAGTGTATTACAGTGCAGTCTAATACAGTATAGAATATTACAGCACAGTACAGAACATTACAGTGCAGTACAGAATACTACAGTATAGTAAAGAATATTATATTACTACCGAATACTACAGTACAGTATGGTATAGTACAGTACAGACCATTACAGAACATTATAGTACAGAGCACTATGGAACATTACAGTACAGTAGAGTATAGAACATTACAGTATGGTACAGTACAGAGCAGATCAGTACAGTACAGCACATCACAAGACATTATAATGCAGTACAGAATATTACAGTACAATACAAGACATTACATAACAATACAAAATATAATCATACAGAACATGACATTACAGATCATTACAGTCCAGATCATTACAGTCCAGTCCAACATTAAATAATAACAATCAATAACAATAATAAAATACAAAAAAAGAGAGAGACAGAGAGAGAGAATGAGAGAGTTAGCAGAGCAGAGAGCAGGAGAGACAAGAAAAAGGAAGAGTTAAAAGTATTTAAAAAATAAAAGGAAGAGATAGAGAAGTGGGGGGAGGGGGAGAGACTGCAGTGTGAAAGGCTGATTAAACACATAGTGATTAACTTCAGATTATTAGCATGTTCACACACACACACACAAACACACACACACACACACACACACAAACACACACAAACACACACACAAACACACACACACACACACACGTGTAATTTATTAACAATCTACTCTCACTGTCCACTGATCGTACAGATGCGTGCTGTAGTTTTCTCTGTACAGTGCTGAAAATGATCCACCACCCAAATAGTACCTGCTCTGTGGGGGTCCTGTGGGGGTCCTGACCACTGAAGAACAGGGTAACAAAGTATGGAAACAGATGGACTACAGTCTGTAACCGTAGAACTACAAAGTGAACCTATATGGTCAGTGGAGCTGATAAAATGGACAGTGAGTGTAGATACAAGTGAGGTGTACCTAATAAAGTGACCACTAAATGCACACACATACCCACTCACGCCTAACTGTCTGTAGATTTCTACCACAGACAGGAAATCAGTGCAACACTCGTACAGAGACTGACGATCAATAAACTTCATATTACACATCCACACAATCACTGAGTCCCAAATCACAGCACATAATAACACAACACTGGGGGGAGAGAAGAAAGAGAGAAGAAAGAAAAGGTGAAGAAAGAAAGAAAAAAGAAAAGAGAAAGAGGGGAGAGACAGAAAATGGGCAAGAAAGAAAAGACAAAGAGAAACTGAGGGGAGAGAGAAGAGGGGAGAGACAGAAAATGGGCAAGAAAGAGAGAACGAGAAAAAGAAACAGAGGGAAGAGAGAAGAGGCAGAGACAGAAAAGAAAAAGAAAACGGGGAAGAAGAGAAAAAAAAGAAAAAAGGCAAAGAGGGGAGAGAGAGAAGAGGGAAGAGACAGACTATGGGCAAGAAATAGAGAAAAAGAAAAAGACAAAAAGAGAAGGGAGCAAGAGGAAAGGGAGGAAAAAGAAGGGAGGGAGAGAAGAGGGAAGAGAGGGAGAAGAGAGAGAGACAGAAAAGAGAGAGGAAGAAAAGCGGGAAGAAGAGAGAAAAAAGAAAAAGAGGAGAGAGAAAGAAAGGAAGATAGAAAAGACAAAAGAATCTTGTACTTTAGTATTAATGGTTGCATTTTAACATTAATGGTTGGTCCGATCAGTAAAACTCCGTGAGACTGGAGTAAGAGAGCTGTCATTTAGTTTGTTTAGTCTTTTGTTTAGTTTTGTTTAGTCTTGTTCGTTTAGTTTGTTTTTTGTTATGTCTCTTTTCCTCCAGATCTTTGTGATGGGGGGATGGAGACTCCCTCTCGTCCTGATTCTTACCCAATGAAGCTTTGTAAAGGCCATTAAAACGCCTGATTAATTCACCACAGGTGAGTTCAGCCTATTCAGCCTCCTCCTTTCCGGCTGCCCCTCCTGCACGCTGTGTTCTCCTTAGGGGCTGGACAATGTGGGCAGGTCACACAAGACTTTTGCTGAGGCATAAAAGTCCTGTGATTCTTCTCTCTGGACATGGAAGCTTTGTTTCGGTTCTACTGAGTAAAGTGCTCATAATTCTCCTCCATTTATCCGAACTCTTCCGGCAGGTTCAGATTTCCCCATGTTTCGCTTGTTCCATTAGGAGGCTAATCACATTCGCCGTCCTGTGCCACCGTCTGAAATCCTGAAATACCCAGAGCAGAGTTTTGTAAAAGGATACTGACGCTAATGATCTCAGCCTGACAGAAGAGCTTGTGAACTATTACGATTCTACCAAACCCCAGAGCGTGAAATATTCATACAAACTCATCAGTAACCGACTATTCACGTTGAGTTCTGTCAGGTTCGGACATCATTTCTCCAATATTTCTGGGGTCTGGTTTAGGTTTCACAGTCCATTTCTTCACCTTTAACACAGGCCCGTGATTAACACTGCTTTAGTTTTTCTCTAAACTTCTTCTTCTCTTTTTTTGTTACCCTAAACAGTTTTTAATCTCTCACACTGGAGTGTTGTAGCAGAAAGGTGTCTACGAGAGCAACATGAGATCAACACGTAATGTAATGTTTTGCCAAAGTAAAACTTCAATGATGTTCAGCCACTAACTGATGAATAAACCCAGTAAGGTGGATTTGACACTTAATTTTTGCTGAACAATAATAATTAATTATTCTAATCAGTTTTAGCCATCTGGGCATGGAGTTTTTTTGGTCTCTGATTGATGTTTAGATTGGAATAGAATTTTTGGGCTACAGTCGAGTTCAGACAGAATTTTGTTGGGCTACAATCGGGTTCAGACAGAATTTTGTTGGGCTACAGTTGAGTTCAGACAGAATTTTGTTGACTACAGTTGAGTTTAGACAGAAATTTGTTGACTACAGTCGAGTTCAGACAGAATTTTGTTGACTACAGTTGAGTTTAGACAGATTTTGGTGACTACAGTCGAGTTTAGACAGAATGTTGTGGGCTACAATTGAATTTAGACAGATTTTGGTGACTACAGTCGAGTTTAGACAGAATGTTGTGGGCTACAATTGAGTTCCGACAGAATTTTGTTGGGCTACAGTCGGGTTCAGACAGAATTTTGTTGGCTACAGTTGAGTTTAGACAGAATTTTGTTGGGCTACAGTAGAATTCAGACAGAGTTTTGTTGGGCTACAGTCGGGTTCAGGCAGAATTTTGTGGGCTACAATCGGTTCAGACAGAATTTTGTTGGGCTACAGTTGGGTTCAGACAGAATTTTGTTGGCTACAGTCGGTTCAGACAGAATTTTGTTGGGCTACAGTTGGGTTCAGACAGAATTTTGTTGGCTACAGTCGGTTCAGACAGAATTTTGTTGGCTACAGTTGAGTTCAGACAGAATTTTGTTGGCTACAGTTGAGTTTAGACAGAATTTTGTTGGCTACAGTTGAGTTCAGACAGAATTTTGTTGACTACAGTTGAGTTTAGACAGAATTTTGTTGGCTACAGTTGAGTTCAGACAGAATTTTGTTGGCTACAGTTGAGTTTAGACAGAATTTTGTGGGCTACAGTCGGGTTCAGGCAGAATTTTGTGGGCTACAGTCGGTTCAGACAGAATTTTGTTGGCTACAGTTGAGTTTAGACAGAATTTTGTTGGGCTACAGTTGGTTCAGACAGAATTTTGTTGGCTACAGTTGAGTTTAGACAGAATTTTGTTGGGCTACAGTTGGGTTCAGACAGAATTTTGTTGGGCTACAGTTGGCTTCAGACAGAATTTTGTGGGCTACAGTCGGGTTCAGACAGAATTTTGTTGGCTACTGTCGAGTTTAGACAGAATTTTGCTGGGCTAAGATAAAAGATATGAGATAAGGACCCTATGACTAGGCAAAACAATCCATTTTATTTGTATTAAAATAGTTCTGTGTGTTTGTTTCATCATAATAAAGTACAAAATACTGTCAAAATTTTACCACCAAATGGTCTAATTACAAAGAACTCATGCTTATTGTCACTGTAGTGCATTACAGCAGGAGCAAGCTATTCTATCCAATACTCTATTAGCTTACTATTAACTATTAGCACCCTTTATTGCAGAAGTGTTTGCAGCAATGCACTCAGATAACATGCCTGGTCAAGGTGATTCAATATGTTACACTAATGGTGACTAACAGACTCCCTGAATATGTATCCTGGCATTCAAGAGTTTTCCTTTAAAGTTCAATACATTTTTGGTTGCAGTATTTTGTAGTGTATATTGATCCATTTAAATTTGGCTCTTCTATATTTTGTATCAAAATACATTTCGATGCATTTTTGGCCATCTGTTCTGAGAATGTGACCCTTTTTAGTTCCAAATGATGGGAATAAAGTTACGTAAATGGACATTACGCTACTACAGTATCAGTATCAGGCTTCTGCAGCAGCACTGACATTGTAGAGTCATTCAACCCCTGCAAATTTTACCGGGATAATAATCCCCTCTGAGTGGAACATCAATGTCAGTAATGTCATTAGTAATTACTGAGGTCCCCGAAATAGAGCTTAAGAGTGAATTTGGTATGGATGCAGTAAAGAGTTGCCTTGCTTTGCTCAGTCCTTCCAAGTCTTTAATGTGGATCTCAGAAGGTCTGGATGCTTTTGCATGATAATGTGTTATTACCACCCTGTTTCCATAAAAGTCGGGACGCAAATAAGAAATGAAAACAGAATACAATGATATGCAAATCATGTAAAACCTTATGATTAATTGAAAATAGTACCAAGACAACATATCAAATGTTGAAACTGAGAAATTTTATTGCTTTTTGAACACATTTCAACAAAGCTGTGAAAGGGCCACGTTTACCACTGTTTTGCATCACCTCTTCTTTTAACGACACTCTGTAAGCATTAGAGAAGTGAGGAGACCAATTTCTGTAGTTTTGAAAGTGAAATCTTTTCTTGCTTGATATAGAATTTCAGCTGCTCAACAGTTCGGGGTCTGCTTTGTCGTATTCTTTGCTTCATAATGCACCAGATGTTTTCAATGGGTGACAGTCTGGACTGTAGACAGACCAGTTTAGCACTCAGACTCTTTTAATACAGAGCAATGCTGCTGTAATACATGCAGAATGTGGTTTGACATTGTCTTGCTGAAATAAGCATGGCCTTCCCTGAAAAAGACGTCATCTGGAAGGCAGCACATTTTGCTCCAAAACCAGCATTAAATTCAGCATTAAAAGTGACCTGTGCACTAATGCATCCCCATACCACCATGGAAGCTGGCTTTTGGGCTGTGTGCTTATAACAAGCCAGGTGATCCCTCTCCTCTTTAGCTCAGGCCCAGAGAAGGCGGCAGCGTTTCTGGATCCTTTTTATATATGGTTTCCTCTTTACATTTTGGAGTTTTAACTTGCATATTTGGATTCAGTGATGAACTGTGTTCACTGTGTGAACTGGGTTCCTGAACCCATGCAGTGGTTTTCCACTACAGAATTGTGTCTGTTTTTCATGCAGTGCTGCCTGAAGGCCCAAAGATTACAGCCAGCCAGTAGTGGTTTTTGGCCTTGTTTTCAGCATGCAGAGATTCCTCTGGATTCTCTGAATCTGTTAATGATATTATGTACTGTAGATGATGAAATCCCTAAGTTCTTTGCTATTTTACATCAAGAAGCGTTATTTTTAAATTGTTGCACTATTTGCAGTCAGGTTCAGCCAGAATTTTACCTGATTACAGTCAGTTTCTTTGGGCAGGCAAACCATACTACACCAATATGAGTCCTTGGGCAGGACGCCACCTCTCGCTGCATTAAGGGATAGTTCTGGGTTTGTTCTTTGTTTACCTGCTGCAGATCCTTACAGACACAGTGAGAGCTTAAGGACACTGTTGTTTTATTGTGTTTTTTCAGATTTGTCATAATTAAAAAGTGAATCGAATGAAAAAGGAGTGCTACAAAAAATACCACATAAAACATTTAATTCAGCACATCATCACAGATGTTGCAGAACTGATCGTTACTGATCATTTTTGAGCCACTTCAGGTGCAGATTTGGAGCAGCTCGGGTGTTATTTTTGGTCTAATTTGTCAGTTTAGGTATTCTAGCATTAAGAGGAAGACCCTGGTGGTCAGCTGGCCTTTGGGTTTGATCTAAACCCATCATGCTTCCCTGTCGTAATGCACACTGAATTTCAAAGGGCCAATATCCTACATTTTTCTCATTTTTCTTTCCTCAAGATCCCATTTTTCATTATTAATAATTAATTTTACATAACCACTTTCCAACCTCCCCTCATCCCTTAGATGTAAACAGACTGTTTTAGTAACTGTGCCTTTAAAATGATGTATATATCATGTGAATGATATGTACACCGATCAGGCATAACATTATGACCACCCCCTTGTTTCTACACTCATTGTCCATTTTATCAGCTCCACTTACTATATAGGTGCACTTTGTAGTTCTACAGTTACAGACTGTAGTCCATCTGTTTCTCTGCATACTTTGTTAGCCCCCTTTTACCCTGTTCTTCAGTGGTCAGGACCCCCATGGACCCTCACAGAGCAGGTACTATTTGGGTGGTGGATCATTCTCAGCACTGCAGTAACACTGACGTGGTGGTGGTGTGTTAGTGTGTGTTGTGTTGGTATGAGTGGATCAGACACAGCAGTGCTGCTGGAGCTGATAAAATGGACCATGAGCGTAGAAACAAGCAGGTGGTCATAATGTTATGCCTCATCGGTGTATATCTCGCTGCTGTCAGAACAAAACCTTGTATCTCCAGTTTTGTCGTTTTGTACTTTTTTACAGAAATTCAAAATGCTAGCAGACCTTTACAAGGTGACAAAATGTTATGATGAACAGACCAACAGAAAAGCTCCAAAAGTGCTTCGAATAGATTCTAGTTCCATTCACTTCCGTTCAAAGTTAAGAATATTTTTTCCTTCTCCTGTAAAGTTACCATTTTGGAGATGCGAGGTTTTGTTCCGACAGCAGCGATATGAAAAATTATGTAAATGAGCTATGGTCTGACTGGCTATCCTGTATTGTACCTCAATCAAAAACCAGTCTGGACTGACACATGCCTTATAATGTTAGCATGAGTGGGCGGGGCTAAAGTAGACTTAATAGGTGGGGATATAGGTGGAGATATGTAAATGTGTTGGCGTTTGTGACATCACAAAAGCAATGAATTTTTGTGTTTTTTTGCAGCTGTTTCCAGATGTGGACTGTATAGTGTGGGAAGTGAGCTACATTTTGAACCTTCCACCATGTTTACGTGCTGCAATAAACTCTTCTGTTTTAAAAAAGTCAGGAAAGTTCAGTTTTCCATGATTTAAGTTTGTGTTTTGATCAGTGTTTCTAGTTCATGGAGACTGAAAAATAACATGTTGAGTTTGCTTGAAGGCCTCATGGAGGATGACCACCTTGAGTGAGTGAGTGGGTGAGCGAACGTGTATCCGTGGATGAGTGAGTGAGTGAGCGAGTGTTTTGCTTGTATGAAGCATAAAAGCGTGTGTGTGTGTGTGTGTGAGTGTGTGTGGGGTTTTTGGAGTGTGAGTAATGTACGCCCGGCCTTGGAGCCGCTCCGGTCCAACTGCGCCATATTTCACATGAATATTTCACTGCTAATGTTTCTTTAACGCACAGGAAAAAGCATGTCACACACACACACACACACACGCACACACACACAGTCAGACAGGATGTGACATGTGAAGAGAGCTGTCATCAAGGACACACTCACCATGCCGTAGAGAGAGGGAACGGTGACACACACGGTAAAGCTGCTAAGGTCACAATAGTTTAGAAAATGCCTCATTTAACCCTATGGAACCGAACGTCTCGCTGGTGTTCCTTTAACTTGTTTAAATCTGACCCCACGGGAGTTACGGCGCTTGTTTTGTTTAATCAGAGTAATAATAAAACACGACTGACTTGTGATCTATATAATTACTGATATTATATTCATATCACATTAATATTAATATATATCAACACAAATACGTTTTTGTGGCTGCCTTAACAGGTTAATTGTCATTCATTTTGAATGTGAATAGAAATGTGATACAGTACACAATCTGCATTACTGTCGTCTTAGGTGGTCTTCACATTACACACAGTTTTTAACGACCAACCAAATCATATTTCTCTTACCTTGCTGGTCCTGAAAGGCAGTCTCATTAGAGCGCGAGCACCATAGAGAGTGGGGAAACAACTTCAACACCCAGCCACCGTCGGCCTACCGCTGGCAAGCCTACAGGCAAACAGCCGACCATGACCTACATGTGGACCTCAGTCGTTTTTCCAGCATCAGGCTGGTGTTGTTATCACTGAAGACCCAACAAAAGCTTGTTTTCTGGGAAGGTGCTTATTTTCAGATGTTTTCAGTGGGAAGGCTGCATTGCGCTTGCTGTTTTTGGGTGCTGGGTGTTTTATGCACTGGTAAAGCGATGCTGCTGTATGCTAGGTAGGCTAGTCTGCTATCAGCTAGTTACACTATATTCATTACTTTATACTTTCACTTACTCCGCTATGTGCTAGGTGGGCTAGTCTTGTTATCTAGTTACACTACTCATTACTTTACGTCAGGGGTCTTTATTTAAAATTCAATAAGGTCCAATTAGAGAAAATATCCTCAAGCGAAGGTCCGGAACATCATAATGTCTAACTTGCATCATGATTCAGTGCCATATACTGTTTACTGAAGTAGCCTAGTAGGTATATCAACATCTTATACAGTCAACAACTGAATATCAAATCAAATAAAGTACAATTCAGTAATATTTCAATATTTATTGTCAGTTTTCTCTTTTAGATCACGACATGTGAAATAACTTCTGACTCACTTTCTTCTCCGACTGCTGTTTCTCGCCTCGTCCCTCCCCTGTGTGTGCGTCACTCACTCGAGTCTCAGTGCTCATCGTAATGCACAGATCTGATTGGCTGAGTAGCATCACGTGTCATATTTACAACGCATGTGATTGGTCTGTGAGTCTCCTGGGCCTAAACTACACAACTGGCTGCTGTGTCTGAGTTGAATGACAAATTCATTTGAGGTGTGTGTCTGGTTCTGTGTTTCTGGTTCTAGATAGCCTTGGGGTCGAGTGTGAGCAGATGGCAGCATGTCTGGGCCGGGGTAGGAGAACGCCCATTACACTGCCGTGAGCCCACACACTTCACTCGGAACGAGGCCACAAAATTCCTGGCGAAGTTTGGTACTTCTCACCATCTGTCTCCACAGGGACTCTCTCACACACACACACACACACACACACACACTGAGGACTGAGTCTGTGTGCTATTTAGAACCACATGAACCACATATGAACAACTACATCATCAGGTAATGATGTTATGGCTGTAACCCTGAGTTGCCTGTTTCCTTTAAAAGCAAAACAATGTAAAACATCATAGAGATTAAGATCATAAGATTACGATCACATTAATGTCAGTAGGATAATAGTATCAATGCAGTGGTTTGACAAATAGACAGCAGGGGAGCGCGGAGCACAACCTTACGCATTTTGGTTTATCCTAAATGATTTTTAAAAGATGTGAGGGATATTTTTTTTTACATAAGCGACGTACACATGCTCCAACTGACCCACGTTACAAATAAATACATAAACATCATTTCAAGCAAACGATTCAGCTGAAAGTGCTGCGAGTAGCAGGGTTAACTGAATAGAGGGACTAGCTGTTGCACTCGCCAGAAATGTCTAGCTTATTAATGCACCATAGTTAATACAATTCTACGCTATACGGGCCAAAAGTATGTGCACATCTGTACCTCACACCTACATGAGCTTGTTGGATGTCCATTCCAAAAAGTTGGGCATTAATATGGAGATGTCCCCTCTCCTTTGTCCAGAGTCCAGTGGCAGCGAGCTTTACACCCCTCCAGCCGACACTTGGCATTGCACATAGTGATCTTAAGCTTGAGTGCAGCTGCTCAGCCATGGAAACCCATTTCATGAAGCTCTTGATGCACAGCTCTTGTGCTGATGTTACTTCTATAGGCAGTCTGGAACTCTGTGGTCTGTCGCTTCGTGGCTGAGCTGTTGTTGCTCCTGCACTTACGGTTGTCTAGGGCAGATCTAGCAGGACAGAAATTTCATTATTATATTATTATATATATAATATTATATAATATTTAATATTACTTGTTCTATTGCCAGTGTTTGTCTGTGGAGACTGCATGGCTATGTGCTTGATTTTATACTCCTCTTAGCAGTGGGTGTGGCTAAAACACCTGAGTGTTGCGGTGGGTGTTCACATACTTTTGACCATAGAGTGTAACCAAATGACCAATTAACCAAAAATGACCAATGAGCTTTCCAATGTAAATACATAAAAATATGTTCAGCAAAATAAATATAATAGTGACAAGAAACACTAAAAGATTTATTTGTGTTGTTGGAGCTTAATGTTGTACAGTTAAGGGAGCTGTATGTTTGGTTAACTTAAGCTAGGTAACTTTATTTTTCAAGTATTTACGTATTTAAAGTATTAAAATGTTTAAGTATTAAAAGAAAGTATTATAAAGTATATATTTAAGTAGTAAAGTATTTAGGAATGTATATGTTTCAGGTTTACTATGAACACAATCAAGAGTTCTATTCATAACATCTACCTACGGCTATCTAGTTCATTTGATAATTATATTAATATTTGGAATAATGATCGATAATTGTTATCATCTGATGTTTTTGATGAATTATCAGTATCAAGTATTGTATTTACTAAATTATCAGTATCAGCCAATGGTTTTGCTAAGCAATCAGTATCATTCATCGATTTTGCTAAATAATGATTTGGTATCATTTTGGTCTGTTTTGGATGAACAGTCTGTCTGAGAATTGGCTGCTGATTTTGTAACATAATCTGTATCGATATCAGTCAGTGTTTTGCTAAAAACTCCGTGTTGGCCATTGATTTTGATAATAGTCAGATGTAATCAATCAATGTAAATGTCAATTGTATTAAACAGTTTGTTGCTAAATAATCGTCTAATTACTATCCGGTGTCGACCAGAGGAGGATGGGTTCCCCTTCTGAGTCTTGGTTCCTCTCAAGGTTTCTTCCTGTTTCTCTTAGGGAGTTTTTCCTTGCCACTGTCACCACTGGCGACGCTCATGGGGGCTCAGACCCGGATTTCTATCTGTAATGCTCATTTCCTTGTAAAGCTGCTTTGTGACAACACCTGTTGTAAAAAGCGCTATATAAATAAACTTTACTTACTTACTTACTAATTAATCAGTGTTTTTGCAAAATACTGTTGTCATTATTAATGTTTTTATTGCTCTATATTGCTTTCAGTGATTTTGCTAAAAAATCTGCATTGTTATCAATGTTTTTGCTAAATAATCAGTATCAGCTGTCGTTTTGCTAAATAATTGGTAACATAACAGATAGTTTTTTGCTAAAACAATCAGTATCATTATCAATGTTTTTGCCAATTTTATTTTCCAAAAATTGGTATTGTTATCAGTGTTTCTGCTAAATAACCGATATTATCAATATTTTTTTCAAAAATTGGTATTATTATCAATGTTTTTGCTAAATAATCAGTGTTATTATAAATGTTTTTGCTAAATAATCAGTGTTATTATCAATGTTTTTGCTAAATTATCCGTATCGTTATCAATGTTTTTTTGCTTAATCACCGGTATCATTATTAATGTTACTGTTGATCAGTGTTTCTGCTAAATAACCGATATTATCAATATTTTTTCCAAAAATTGGTATTATTATCAATGTTTTTGCTAAATAATCAGTGTTATTATCAATGTTTTTGCTAAATTATCCGTATCGTTATCAATGTTTTTGCTAAATTATCCGTATCGTAATCAATGTTTTTTTGCTTAATCACCGGTATCATTATTAATGTTACTGTTGATCAGTGTTTCTGCTAAATAACCGATATTATCAATATTTTTTCCAAAAATTGGTATTATTATCAATGTTTTTGCTAAATAATCAGCATCGTTATCAGTGTTTTTGCTAAATAATTGATGTTGTTATTAATGTTTTTGCTAAATTATCAGTGTTATTATCAATGTTTTTGCTAAATTATCCGTATCGTTATCAATGTTTTTTTGCTTAATCACCGGTATCGTTATTAATGTTACTGTTGATCAGTGTTTCTGCTAAATAGTTGGTATCAGCTGTCGTTTTACTAAATAATTGGTAACATATCAGACAGTTTTTTGCTGACCAGTTGGTCACGGCTGATGATTGTGTGAAATAATCGGTCCTGGTATCAGGCAGTGCTTTTGCTGGACAATCTGTATCGGCCGTTGATTTTGACCAATAATCATTATTGATATTGGCTAATGTTTTTGCTAAGCGATCAGCATGACCTGTTCATTTTGCCACATAATCTATCTGTATCAGCCGATGATTCTGCTAAACGGTCAGTATCGGCCGCTGTTTTTGCTAATGACCTGTTTGTTGGTGTCAGTCAGCAGCGTTCACATTAGCGCATCTCTGGTTTGAGTGCAGACGCTCCAACATGCTTGTGTGTGTTTATCATTGAGCTGCTCGTTGCTTCATCAGAGTGATGAAATATTTTAGCCTTTTGACTGAAATTACAGGCAATTAACTCAATTAGAGGGATGAAGATAAAGAAGCCTGAGGCCGGACTCTCTGTGCAGGACGGAGGGGAAACCCTGACGAGCAGCTCTGGCAGGACTGCAGTTACTCCTCCTTCAGGGACGTCCCTCACTCCCTACGCTCGCTCTGTTTTCCTCTCTCTCTCTTCGCCCAGGGAGGATGCAGCATCGTTCTGGGGAGAAGAGAGGAAAGGAAGGAGAGAGAGTGAGAGAGAGAGAGAGAGAGAGAGAGAGAGAGAGAGAGGGAGAGAGAGAGAGAAAGGGAGGGAGGTGGGAAGAGGTTCAGAGTGTTTGTTTTCTTTGTTTTTACTTAAGGCAGGACAGACTGGGACATGAGTTTATCTAAAGTTCTCTCTCTCTCTCTCTCTCTCTCTCTCTCTCTCTCTCTCTCTCTGACCTTCTCCAGGTCTCTTGAGTCTCTGGGCGTGAGGTCTTTCATCTCTCTCTCTCTCTCTTTCTCTTTTGCCCTTGCTCGCTCGCTGGCCGTTAGGGTGTCTAAAGGGCACATGTCCATTCTCACTTCTGCCATGTTCCACACTGCCAACATGACTTCTTCATTCATGCCCTGTCTCCTTGGTGACAGTAGACCCCGCCCCTCGCCGGTCACGCCCCTCATGGGACACCTGACTGATGGTGGGCTGGAGAAGGTTACGTACAGTATTCACAGTGCTTTTGCTTTACAGTATTGTGTCCGAGTCATCTATCCATGCTCCACCCGTATTGTTTCATAGCAACTGTTGCTAGGTTGGACAAGCTTTATGGACAACTGACCAAGTTTTACAAGCAAAATGCGCAAATTTTAAGGAAAATATTCTGAACAGTATAAAATCATATCAAAAGAATGACATCACCTACATGAAGCTTGAATGGAGTCTGGATTAATCACACTTGTAGAAGAAGAAGAAGAAAAGGAAGAAGAGAGATAGTAGGAATAACAAATACTAAATTAATCATTTTTATTAATCATAATAAATTAATCTTTTTTTTTTTTATTAATGTCAGAAAACGCCCACAGTGTTTCCTTCCAAATGAACACGAAGCATTTTCAGTGAAGTATTCTTCTCTGTTCAAAAAAAGGCGGCCTTTCATCTGTTTGTCCATTCCAGCACTGTAGGCCAGATCTCAGTCGAGCTGAGGGACAAAAGAGAGTGAGTGTGAGAGAGAGAATGTGAGAGACAGACAGAGAGATACCTTGTTACTGCCCACGATATGAAGCAAAGACAGATCTTCACCAGACTCTGCCTGACCACAGCCTGGACAGTGATAAAGGCAGGTTTAAAAAGTCCTGGTTACTGAGAGAGAAATATGCCCAAAAATATGAACTTATCAGGACTAAATATTTTAATCAATTTGAAAAACAGATAAGCAGCTAAAGGACATGGGAGACGATGATGAATTAAAGCAGTAACCCACAAGAGGCTGTGTGTTACTGTGATTTTGTCACGGGGAAGGGTGTTGTTAGGCACAGCGCAAAGTGGAGTAAAACCCCCTTCCCTGTGATAAAATTGCAGTAATGCATGGCGTTGAGTGACATATTGCTTTTGGAGAATGGCAGCCAACAAAAAAGGATAAAATGCACAAATTTTTAGTAAATCATTTATTATTATTAATAATAATAATCAACATAAACAAGTATTCAGGCAAGAAATGTAACTTAGTCCCTTTAGAGTATGTAATATAGGGATTTGCCCTCTTCCTAATTACAGTGGTATATTTGATAAAGAACTTTTCTCTTGTTACATGCTGCATGCATACATCAAACAGGTTGTTTTATTATTTTTTATATATTATTAACTGATAATTGACATTGCTCTTCTGTATTCTTATATATACGTGTTTTTCTTTTTTAACTTTTATTATATAGATAATAGCGCAGTGGGTAGCAATGTTGCCTCACAGCAAGAAGAGCCTGAGTTCGATTCCCGGCCGGGCGACCAGGGTTCTTACTGTGTAGAGTTTGCATGTTCTCCCTGTGTCTGTGTGGGTTTCCTCCGGGTGCTCCAGTTTCCTCCCACAGTCCAAAGACATGCAGTCAGGCTGATTGGACATACTAAATTGCCCCTAGGTGTGAATGTGTGTGAATGTATATGTCTGTCTGTCTGCCCTGTGATGGACTGGCAACCTGTCCAGGGTGTATTCTGCCTTCCACCCAATGACAGCTGGGATAGGCTTGAGCACCCCACCGCGACCCAGAAGGATGTGTGTGTGTGTGTGTGTGTGTGTGTGTATAGATAATATAATAACATACAATAATAACTAATACTATATAGATGCATTTTTTCTGAACTAAAAAGTATTTTTACATATTTTATTCAAGTATTTTATAAACAAGAAGAGGTTATGAAGTGATAAATAACACTAATTATCTATTTATATTAATTTTGGTGTCATGTGTGCTTCCATTCCATTCTGGGATATAGATTTCCTTATTAATTATTATTTGTTATTAATTTAAGTTTATGATCTTTATCTTTAGATGTATTTATTCAAGTATTTACGACCAACCAGAAGTTATTAAAATGATAAATAATATACTGTAATAATCTATTGACAGTAATATCTGCCTCGATTTGATTTCCTCTCTCTGCTGAAGGGGTTAAGAAGCTTAAAGAAATGGATTTCTTTCTGCTCTCTGTTCAACTTCAGTGACCTGACAGTGCGTGTTTGACCTCACACTTCAGCTCTGATGATCAATAGGACAGATTCACAGAGACACACAGCACTGTGATCACTGCGCGAGTGTGTGTGAGTGAGCATGTGTGTGTTACGTTTTTAGAAAAATCGCCACGTTATCAGTTCATTTTCCTCACAATTCTTAAACGTTGCCTCAGTAAAGAGCTTTTGAAATCAGCCTCTCTCTCTCTCTCTCTCTCTCTCTCTCTCATCTCTCTTTCTCTTTCTTGTGTGTATCAGTTTTACAGTGACTCTTTCAGTAAGGTGTCCTGTCGCAGAGCTGCTGCTGTTTTCCATTCCTAACAACCACCTGGAACCTGCTAAGATTTACAGTCAGCGAAACAACCAGAAGGCCGAGAGTGACACTTATTAAATAAATCATTTCTTCTATTGTAAATTAAAATGTGATTGGTTGATTCCTCTGTCAGTCCAGCTCCTGAAGGCCTAACCAATGGGAGAGCTCGCTTGGCTGTGTCTACCAGGATACAACAGAAAAAACATCCTGATTGGACACGTTAAAGATTTCTTTTGTTTCCAACCAGAACATAACTCTGAAATAAGTGGATTACTACAATACCTGCACAGATTAAATAATTATTTCAATTAAAAATGAACCAAAGTTACAGATGTATGTTTTTTAGTTCTCAGAAATGAACAGGCCTCTGAGGGCCCAGAAGGTCCCTTCTGCATCTTACCATCTCTTACCACTCTCTCTCTCTCTCTTCTCCCTCTCTATATCTTTATATCGTCCTCTCTGTGTATATCTCTCTCTGTATCATTATCTCTTTGTATCTCTCTCTGTATCTCTCCCTGTATCTCTCTGTATCTCTCTTTATCTTTCTGTATCTCTCTGTATCTTTATCCCTTTGTATCTCTCACTGTATCTCTCATCACGGTATCTCTCTGTATCTCTCATGGTATCTCTCTGTAACCTTCTCTTTATCTTTATCTCTTTGTATCTCTCACTGGATCTCTCGTGTATCTTTCTCTTTCTCTCTTTCTGTATCTTTATCTCTTTGTATCTCTCACTGTATCACTCTCTGTATCTCTCGTATTTCTCACTGTATCTCTGTCTGTATCTCTCTCTCTGTATCTCTCTCTGTATCCCTCTTTATCTCTCTGTATCTCTCACTGTATATCTCTGTATTTCTCTCTATATTTCTCTCTGTATCTCACACTGTATGTCTCACTGTATCTCTCTGTATCTCTCTCTGCATTTTAATCTCTTTGTATCTCTCACTGTATCTCTCACGGTATCTCTCTCTGTATCTCTCTCTGTATCCCTCTTATCTCTCTGTATCTCTCACTGTATAACTCTGTATTTTTCTCTGTATCTCACACTGTATCTCTTTATTTTTCTGTATCTCTCACTGTATATCTCTGTGTCTCTCGCTGTATCTCTCTCTGTATCTTTATCTCTTTGTATCTCTCACTGTATCTCTTGTGATATCTCTCTCTGTATCCCTCTTTATCTTTCTGTATCTCACTGTATATCTCTGTATTTCTCTCTGTATCTCTCTCTGTATCTCTCACTGTACCTCTCTGTATCTCTCTCTGTATCTCTCTCTGTATCTTTTTGTATCACTCCCTGCATCTCTCTCTGTATCTCTGTATCTCTCACTATATCTCGGTTTATCTCTCTGCATCTCTCTCTCTCTGTATCTGTCTCTGTGTCTCTCTCTCTCCTTCTTCCTCTGTATCTCTCTCTCTCTCTCTCTCCATCTCCCTCTGTAAATATCTCTCTCTCTGTATCTCTCTGTATTTGTCTCTGTATCTGTCTCTCTCTGTAAAAGGTGTTTAGTATGTTGAGGGTGTTTGAACAGAAGCAAATCAAACTGCTCTATGAATCTACAATCAAACAGACTCTACTGTCAGCACTTATTAAAGACACCACACACACACACACACACACACACCTTCTCACACACACTCACAAACACACCTTCTCACACACACTCACACACAAACACGCACACACACATTCCCACACACTCACAAACACACGCCTGCTCTCTCTCTCTCTCACACACACATGCACACTTTCTCCTCACTAGTATTCATGGTGCGGTGCTTTGAACTAGTGGAGTGCAGGATAACAGATTACCCAGGAGACTTTCTGATTGGCTTTGAAGCCCTCCTTTGATACTGCTGTTTCTGCCGCCCCCCTACACACACACACACACACACACACACACACACACACACACTCATCACACTCTCCCTCCCACTCTTTTTCTCTCCATTACTTCACCTCATTCACTTTCTCCAGCTTTACTCTTTGTGGAAGCAAACTGCTCTTTATGGAAATTTACCAAACCATGCAGCGCAGCCAAACTCTCTGAGCACCTGGCTGAGATGTTTCAGACCCTCCAAACTCTAATAAGCACCGCTGATGGTGTAAGTGCTGACACTTTCCCAATGATTATTACAGCCAGGCCTTCAGTTCAGGCCAAACATGTCTAATCTTTGTCAAAATATGAGATGAAGATGGTAAGTACTAATTCATGCTGGCACCTCTATGGGAGTTCTAGTAGCATGTGAGTAAGGTGTTAGCAGCTCATATTAACTTTTTGATGACAGTTTAGCAAATCTTTCAGTTTTCTGGGTGAGGATAAAGTCACCAAGCACTATTATGTGACCAGTAATGTGCACCAGAACTTGAACTAGAATGCTATATTGATTCCAGTTGGTTCCATTGGTAATTGGCAAAGAGTTCACTAGCTAGGAAGGTCATGCTGTTACCATTTATATTAGCTTCCTGAACAAGTGTTTTTGCTCTTATTTTCACACTCAACGGTGCTTGATTCTACCCATGATTCTGCATAAATATCGTTTCACATCAGCCAATAAATGAGGCTAACTGGCAAGCAAGGTAGCTCATTAGCCAAATAAGACACTTTAGAGTGGCATAAATTGAGCAAATAGATAATTAACCCCTTAAATGGGCAGAACATAAAGTTTTATTACACACTTCTACAACTTCTACATTCTTTTTTGAAGACCCACAAACTACAAATTACATTGCATGTGGCAATCGTCAGGATCCAAGCACCGCACACCTTATAGCAACTGTAAAGATCTTTTTTGCAGATAAAACACAAATGATAAGCAGTGTTTATAGAATGGCATCTATTTATAATAATTGTTGAGTGATTGCCTCAAAAAGTCAATTATAATACACATTGACCTTTTTGCCTTGGTGTGGTAGTTCATTGTTAAACTCTGAACTGAATCATACTACAGCATTTAATTATTCCATATATCTCATTTTAAGCACCAGAACGCTTCATTTATACATTATCAGAATTTAGTGTGAAGGGCCAAGCTTCCTGATGCCCTTTCTGAATTTATCACCTTTTTCATCGCTCAAAAATCTACATATAGTTGTTAAATTAGCCTTGTGATTAGATGTAATAACATGTCTACAAATGTCATTGCATGTGGCAATCATTGGGGTCCAAGCACCACACATCATATGGCAACAATATAGATCTTTTTTGCAGATCAAACACAGAGTAAAGTTTTTAGCAAGCCTCAATTTATAATAATTGTTGAGAAAGTTTTTCAAAAGGTCACATCAAATTTCATTGACACTTACATTGACTTTCTTACCGTGGTAAACTCAATGAACTGCATCATACTACAGCAATTAATTGTTCCATATCTTATTTTGTGCACCAGAATGCTTTATTTTCATGCTGCCAACATTTTGTATGGAGGACCAAGCCTCCTGACCCTCTTTCTGAACTTCTCACCTTTTTCACTTCTCACAAGCTTACATGTAGTTGTGAAATTAGCCTCATGATTAGATATATTACCATATCTGCTGATCAATATACAACAAACTGAATTCTATGTGAAATTTGCTAGATCTGTACTTGTGGAGTAAGGCATGTGGGGGTGTGGGGGGGTGTATTTGTACAGGGGGTAGTCGGTCTGCAAGTCTAGCTTCTAAAAGGTCATGAAACTGTTCCACATCACTGTGTGACATTAACACCCACTCTACAGGGCCGCAGCCTAATTGGCTACCAGGAACATTTGTAGCAAAGCTTTATCGCTGTGAAAATGACAGACATTGGTAACGATACATGATGATTAAAACCACACTTTCTCTTCAGCAGGAAGATCTAACAGCACCATTAGTGCTGGTAGGAGGCTCGCTGCTCAGCTCCCACCTTCACACACCAATTATACACCAGTACCATTGTGCTAGAGACCATCACGTGACTCAACAGCAACTGTCACATGATCTGTGTAGCAAAGAGTGGCACTAGATTGCATCATTAGAGGAGGCAGCTGGGCGTCTTAACCCTTAGAAGTCGAGAGTTGCTTGAAGACTCGTTGTGTTTTGCTAAAGGGGACAGCGGGGATGGTTGGCTCAGCCTTCACTTGCTGCTGCATCTCCCAGCCTCACATTGGAAGAACCCAGCTAGCAGCAAACATGTAAAACAAAAAAAAAGACACTTTCAGTATCATTCATGACTAAATTTATGCTTGCAGCCCCAGTGTGGGGTTGGTTGGCACATGTTATGGGGATGGTTGGCACAAGATTAAAAGGCTATAATTGCAAAAGCAAAGTAACAAATAGAAATAATCAGAGCTTTTAATTCATGGCAAAAAAAAATCAAATAAACATTTTTTGATCATTGGCTTGTACTAGTCACTTGATCACTACTACTACTTACAAAAACATACTGTACATACTCTACTGTACAGTAACTATATATATATATATATGTGTGTGTGTGTGTGTGTGTGTGTGTGTGCGTATGATTTCTGTGGACTGTAACTGCTATAAGAACCATCTACAAGTTACATTGCATGTGGCAATCATTGGGGTCCAAGCACCCAACGCCTTTTGGCACAGACATAGATGTTTTTTTGCCTTTATTTATAATAATTTTTGAGAAGGTGCCTCAAAGGGTCATGTCAAATTTCATACACATTGATCTTTTGACCTTGGTATGATATAAGTTTATAACAAGTCAAAACACCTGGAAGGCAGGACAGTTGTTGACATGTATTGTATTGGCATCTTTGTTGAACTCAGTGACCTGCCTTTGTACTACTGAATCTGTTTTGCAGCCCTGTTGAACAGACAAGTGACAAAGCAAAGCAATTTACAGACCAAAATGTCCAAAATGAGCAAGCTAGGTTAGGATCAGTACTCAGCATCGCCGGATACTTTAGGATTAGGTATCGGTATAAGAAAGGAAAAAGTGGTACATCTGTAACAGTTAAACAGTGTGAGAGTCAAATTAACAGCAATAGTGGTTTATGGAAAATGGAGGGATGAAGAATTAACAAATGAAAGAAAAAGGTATGTAAATAACGAATTGATAAAAAACAAGGGGATTAGAAATGGGCAGTTTGGTGTAAGAGACATATATGGCTGAACCTCTTCAAGAGTAGGAACTCCCTTTCAAAGTAGCATTTTCTTTAGTTTTCCCTAGTTGGAAATTGGAAATTCCAAGTTACAAGCTTCAGTCGAATTCCGACTTCACAGACAAGCAAGATTCAGTCTAACCCACCACACACACACACACACATACACACACACACACACACACACACACACACACACACACACACCATGGCGGGTTGGAGAACTGACAGGAGAGTTTGGAGTTTCAGGTCAAACTGACAGGAGAGTTTGGAGTTTCAGGTCAAACTCATAAAATTAGGGAACTGATCAAGGGTCCTCCTGCCTGTCAGAGCTGTCTCTGCAAACGCCTGTGTAAAAAAAAGCACTTCAAATATTCAGGCATTCATATTCATATTCAGTCCCTCCAGCGAACAGAGAGAGGGAGCGAGAGAGAGAGAGAGAGAGAGAGAGAGAGGATACGGTCCTGTACAGCAGCAGAGAGCTGAATCCTGAGTGTTCTGAATTTATCAGATTTGCCCTTCACTGTTCTTTTAACACTCACCTAAAAGGAGAAAAACAACTTCAGCTGACCTCCGACCCCGGCAACCGTAACCAGGGGCACCTTAACCAATGACCCCGTTTATCTGATCAATATTATAGTGTCCACACGCACACCCTCACTGACCGGTACAAACAGAGGAGGAGTGAAGGTGATTTTACTGGCTGAAGAACACAGAGAAATTCTGATTATTCTTTATCTGTCTATCTATCTATCTGTCTGTCTGTCTGTCTGTCTGTCTATCTGTCTGTCTGTCTGTCTATCTATCTATCTATCTATCTATCTGTCTATCTATCTATCTATCTGTCTGTCTGTCTGTCTATCTGTCTGTCTGTCTGTCTATCTATCTATCTATCTATCTGTCTATCTATCTGTCTATCTATCTATCTGTCTGTCTGTCTGTCTGTCTGTCTGATGATTACGAATACATTACCTGATGATGACAACGACACTTTAGAGATTTTGAGATAAAGCTTTGGCATAAAAAAAACCCTAATTTGTGGTACATGCAGTGTGTTCTGAGGCAAAATGGTGTCTATAAAAGTTTTTTTTTTAGATTTATCACTATTTTACCTTCAACTTTCTATATAAAACTCACCACAAGAAGACTCGTGTAGGTTCACTGGTGGTTTTGGACGTAAATAAAATGACCCCTGACCCCTGACCCCTGGTTCCTATCACCACCACTGTAAAGAAATCAGAGTCTCTACAATCAACCATTTCACACCAAACCACTCTGAATCACTCGGTTTGCCAGTAAAAAATTGTGCAGAAATTTTGAAAAAAGTATGAAAAAAATGGAAATACTTTAAAAAATGTACAAATGCTTGAAAAAAGTACCTGCGTGCAGGAGAGACATAAATGTACTTTGTACTGTCCACAACTGATGGACTCACGCATCGTGTTTGACTGTGTGTGAGTTTTTAAAAGGGATTTCTGAGGTGGAAAGATGATTCACCACTTTTTCAGGCCGTGTGGAGAGAGAGAAGAAGCGAACAAAGGTGCGCTCACCTTGGCTAACCTGACTGAGGGACGTGTGTGAGTTTTCAAACCTGTAACTACTCACAGAGACTGACAAATGTGTTCTAAATATTTATAAAGATAAATATCTCAGTGTGCTGGTATTGATTGGACTCCATTTCCCATGATCCCCTCTCAGGTGTGAGGAAGGGTGTGAAGTCTGTTTTAATACATTGTTTAACTCCCCTTCTCCTTCAACTTTGACTCACCACTCAGATGTGCATCACACCTACGTTACCCAAGTGGTCACTTGCGGATTACTCAAATGGAGTAGTAAACTTTAGGCAATAGAGCAATGGAACAAGGTGGACGGGGGCTTAAAACCGGTACTGTAACAGGTGGCTGGAGTACAGTGAATGTTGAAAAATGTCTAAATGTCAACATCAAATCATTACATGTAAAAAATAAAAGAAATTCTGGACTCTCTGGTGCAACCGTCCACGCATTGGCGCTATTATCAGAAGATCACGAGATAACTCGGAAGTCAGAAGTTGGATCTTGGAATTGGCCTCCCTGTTTTCAAATTAACATGTTGTGTAGTGTTTCAAACTGCAACTGTCCATAGTTGCAGTTGCTAGACTATGACGGACCATGTGAACCAGTTTGCTACAGCGCCACCCTGAGGCAGATCAGTGCTGCAGCTTCAGATAGTTAAGAGCACCAAAGACAGAAGTTATTTTGTGGGTGAAGCAGCTTATTTACCCTAATGAACAGCATAATGGCATAATAAGTTTATTTTCAGGGATCCCCTCAATTTTGATTTTGAGACATTCAGGGGGTCCATGTGGTTTATTAGGGGGTCCCAGACCCCCAGGACCCTCTATATTTCGCAGCTTGGTGAAAGCAAGTATTGTTAGCAACAAGCTAGGCTACTAACATTAGTGATATGAGACATAATTTAATATGCATTATGCATTTATTCTCTCCAAAAAGCAAACTTTATGGCCAATGGGCTTCATTCATGAAATCATCGTAAATACATGAGGAAGTGTTTTGCCAGATTCACACGTCCACATAAACACCAGGTTTGTTAGTAAAAGTGTTTATATGTTCAAATTGTGGGTGTGCATACACAGTTACTTGCAGTTAGCATGTCATTAGCATTAGCCACAGTCGTGGGGTTAGTACGGTCATGCACGGTCATTGCTGTAAGGTCATTCTCCTGCAGCTCACAGCAGCATCAGGTTTGCTACATCTTCAACTAACGAGTCTTTCTTTGTAGAAAAATCTTCAGTCTGATGGACACAAAGCACAATGTCCAGTAAATGTGATGTTTAACAGAAAAGAGGCAAAGTGACTTGAAATCGTAAGCTAGCATGTACTTTGTATAGCAAGTATGCTAACTAGCACAATGATGAAGTTAGCTGATGTTAGCTAATCTAGCTGAAGTTTTGGTTGGTTACAGATCACATTCATTTAAAAACGTACAAAAACATTAGCTGTATTAGCTACTGCTCTAGCTAGCTAGCATGTCTGCAATACAAACTACATTTCGACATCCCTGGAATGAGGCCCAGTGTTATAACCACAGTTTAACCAGCTACTGTGCCTACATGTTGACGGATCTAAAGCTAATACGATTATAACGTTGCTGGTGGGACAAAAAAAAATATGTGAATGTTTCATGATGAACGGACCGGTAGGAATGTTCAAAAATGACCTGGAATAATATCTTTTCTAATAACTTTTCTAATATCTATTCTCCTGAATAGTTGGAGATTACAGTTAATCTCCTTTAAAAAGCAGAGAAGTGGTTCTTCATTACTGTCGATAGTGTAAGCAGCCATGCTAATATTACATCATGTGCTTAACCTGGAGTTGAGGACACCACTCCAGCTTTCCGAGCAGGAATTCCCAGTTGAGGAGACGTTTTCTTTGGTTGGAAATTCTGAAATATGAACTTTATCTGAACTCACGTTACACCTCTATCTACTACATAATAGAAATTTGAGAAAAAAGAAGGGTCCCAGTACAAAACCCTTGTGCCTGGGGGTCTTTAACTTGATGACCAGGCCTGCGTGTGGTGCATGTTTGTGTATGAGCAGTAACAGCACTATTGTGGCGTTAAATCCCAGCATGACACAGCACAAATGACTCATCAATATGGGATCAATCGGTGTTCAATAAAACCAGCTGGCAAGTAAGAGCACCATGTGATTAACAATGACCAATCAATGGCCTTTAACCTCAGAGAGTGAAACAGATGAGCGCGCATGCATATGGGAGGCAGACGGGCTGAAAAAGCAAGTAAAGTGAGCAGTGCTTTACTGGGACACCATGAAAACGCAGACCGATGTGTTAAATAGGTCAGAGGGAGAGGCAGGGGAGACTCTAAGGCACCTGCTGTCTTTCTGAGAGATATACAGAATGATATAATACTGCACGCACACACAGCATCACCAGTAGAAGCACCAGCGACTCAAAATGGATTCAGATCCTGCTCCTAGTGCGTTTTGAAATGGGCACCATACATTGAGAGGAAACAAGTGTTTTTGTTATTTAACTTGGTTTTGAACTTCTAAATATGAACTGAAAACTTTGCATTCATAAGCAGAAATGAAGATGCACTGTATGGCCAAAAGTATGTGGACATCCTACAAATTGTAGAGCACAAGTGTTTCAATCACAGCTACCTGTTAGCTGTGTAAAATTGAGCACATAGCCATGCAATCTCCGTAGACAAACAGTGAAAGGAGAATGGGTTGTGTTTGAAGTAGAGTTCAGTGACTTGAACTGTAGTGCTGTCATTGGATGCCCTAAGTCAGTTTGTGAAATTTTAGCCCTGCCAAATCTGCCCTAGACAACTGTGAGCGCTATTATTGTGAAAAGAAAAGTCTCAGCTCAGCCTTTAAATATATAAGCTCTCCTGACACGCCACCATGCATGATGGTGTTGCATGAGGATGATCGGGCTATAAATACCTGCGGCGTGTGTGACAGGATTCATAGATTGAGAAAAGGTGGTACAGTGCAGTGAATGTCTCGTTTGATTTGTGGAAAATCGGGTCGCAAAGCAGACGTTAATGACTGGCAAACAGGAGTGATTTGGGCTGCCAAAGGCCACAGTGTGAAGGAAGTAGCTGAAATTGCAGGTGTATCAAAGCGTACGGTCATATGGGTCGACGAGCGGTGGCAAAAATCCCAGTCTACAGGAAAGAAAGATGAAACTGACGGACAGGGAGCGCTGGTGTGTTTCACGGTTTGTGAATAAAAATCGCTTTGCTTCCAGGCAAGAATTGCTTTTAGAAGTTAATGCAGGTCCTTCACAACCAATTTCTGAAAGAACGTTCCGCAGGGAACTGCATACCATGAACATATGGAACAGAGTGGTGCGCATGAGACCATTGCTCACGAATGCTCACAAAGTTGCCTGGTTACAGTGGACGAAGAGACACAAAAACTGGACTGATCATGGCTGGATATGTGTTATCTGGTGAGATGAATCTGGTTTCTGCTCGGCACCCTGTTCATCATAGACCTCAGGAAGCCTTCAATGAGGACTGTGTACAAGGTGTGGTTCAAGCTGGAGGAGCTCTGTGATGTTCTGGGGGTGTTTTAATTACTTTGGTTGAAATAAATAATAAATATGAACCACAGTGCCAACATTGAGCCGCTGGACAACCAGGTTTGGCCTTTTGCTCATCATCTTACTGAGGAACATAACGTTCCTATCCCTTTATTCCAAGATCACAGTTCTCACATTCACAGGGCTGCAAATGTGATTGATTGGCATGATGAACATTCAGGAGCTTCACATATCTGGACTGAACTGCGAAATCCCCAGATTTCAATCCTCTTGAAAATCTGTGGGACTACCTGGAGCAACGAGTAAGACGCCAGGGAAAGCTCCACGAAATCTGGCCGAACTCCACAATTCTTTGATGCAAGAGTGGCTGAACACTGATGTCGTCTACATCCAGAAACTTGTCCAGTTCATGCCAAATTGAATCACAGCTGTTATCCGTGCTCGTGGAGGTATCACACGCCATTAGGTACGTTTAAGTCACAAGTGACTAATTTTTTTGTCTGGTGAGTATATATATATATATATATATATATAGCTTTGACAAATTTATATCAATACAGTCTTGCATATTCCGAGATAAAAATAAGTGAGAGAGTGAGAGTTAGAGAAAGAGAGAGAGAGAGAGAGAGAGAGAGAGAGTGGCCGAGGGAGAAAGGGAGCGTGTGACTTCTTTGAGAACTGAATGAGTGTTAATTAACGTCTGCTGATTAGGAAGGTGATGCCTCGTTAAGCATGTTATAGCCTTGACCCTGTTAAACACACACTCGCACACGTCGCTGGAGGGTCTCGCGATCCCCCCCTCTCATTTGGCCTTGTTACCTTGCCCCAGTTAACCGCTCTCCACACCCACGCACATTAACAGGGGTCTCATTAGAGCCGGTGCTGCTAAAGGGCAGCTCCTCTCTCTCCTGCTACTGAATGAAAAATGTGCCCCTAAACATGTACTTACAATTCCTGCTATATTTAGCCTCCACTGCACCTCTCCATACCCCCATCCTCCTGAACCCCCTCTGTCCATCTCTCCCATTGACCTTCTTTGTCTCAAGTCTGTCTTTCATTGTTTGTCATTATCGCCTTTCTCCATTCGTCCATCTCCCTCTCAGCTGTCTGAGGAGAAAGTTAATAACCCTAGCTAACAGCAGATTAACATAGCAAAACTTTCAAATGTTTAATTTCCAGTACAGATTATTCACTTTTCAGCATCAAGAAAAAAGCAGCTCTCTCTCAGCTCCTCTGTGTGCCTGTCAGCAGTGTGAGCAGTCGATGGGTCATCAGCTCTGTGGTGGGGTCGCAGTAATGTCCTTTCTGAGCTGAGGGTTTGACCCTGTGCCTCTTTGGCTGTCTTCCAGCCGACAATGTGTCTGCACATCTACATCTAGTACCACATATCTACATCTAGTACTGCACATCTACACCTATTAATAAACATCTACACCTAGTACATATTATAGACAGATAGATATATAGATATATAGATAGATAGATAGATAGACAGACAGATAGATAGATAGACAGACAGACAGATAGATAGATAGATAGATAGATAGACAGACTGATAGATTCTTTATTGATCCCAAAGGATATTTATGTAGTCCTGGTATTCTGTCAGATATTATAATTACTAATTTTAGCTAGTTAAATGTCAAACGGTCAACAATTGTGTATTGTATTCATGTACAAAAATCCCTCGTTTATCCCCGGTTTAGCTATAATTAAGTTGGCTAGCTGATGGTCGTCATCATCACTATAGCAAAGTCTTTGGGACATAAAACTTACTAGCTGGTCTGATAAAAGAAAATCTGGCTACACCACGAGTGCATGTGTGTTAATTGCCTTTGTGTGGTTGTGTGTGGAGTTGAAAGATTAAGTCCTGAAAGTTTTGGCACTGAAACACACACCCACACACACTCACACACACACACACACACACACACCCACACACACACCCACACACACACCCACACACACCCACACACACCCACACACACACACCCACACACACACACTCCTAAATGCCGATGGTGTTTGGCACACCTCCTCCTCAACATCTCTGTGTCAGCAGAAAGAGAATTCACAATGTCAGTACAATGTCTCTCTCCCTCGCTCTTGCTCTCTCTCTCTCTCTTTTATTCTTTATTTCACCTTTTCTCTAGCCCTTGATACTTCTCTCTCTGTCTGATCTTATCCCTTTCTCCTTTTTTATATTGTTTTCTCTTCTTCTAACCCCTCCATCCCCTTCAGTGTCTTTCTGGCCACTACAGTGAACAGGCAGAGTCCGAAATGGACGTCAATAAGACAGACAGGCATGTGGAGAAAAAAAGAATGAAAGTGGGTTATTATATCATTGACTTGATGATCTTGACTGAATGATAGAGTTGGAGAATGATTGATTAGCTGTTGTGGTTTTACTGTGCAGGCATCAGTTAGCCAGCTTCTAACTGAACTAACATGGAGGATGTTTTTCTTTTCTAGTCTTTCGGTCCAGCCTCGGTCACACCGATTTCAGAGGGCAACGTAAACTGCAAATGTCTAGAGTGACTGCGGCTTAGTGCTTTTTCCCATTGGCCCATTTCTCTCTCAAGCCGAGGTTAAACTTTTACTCCGATTTTGGCCCCGATTCTCAGTCTGTCTGAGTCTGTGCTGGTCGGCTCTAGTCTGCAGATTTTTGGGTCAGTCAGAGTCAACAGTTGGAGAGAGAGTCGAGTCGTGTGTGAGGGGAGCAGACTCAGATTTACAGCTTCCCGATCACATTTCACACCAGTCAGAGTTTATCAAACATTTTTTCGACCTGACTCTGAGCGAAATCTAGCGTAAACTGATCAGCGACTCAATCTGAACAGATTCCTGCAACAACCAATGAAAACTGAGCGCACAAAAGAAGAAAATACAGCAAGAAAGAAAAATGGTAAAGAGTCTCTCACGTGTGGAGCGAAGCTTTTTAATGAGCTGAGTTTAAGACACAATCAAGTTTATGTACATTTAAAACTCTTAAAATGCCAAACTGATCACATCTTTAAATCAATGAGTCTCACTTAAACATATTTACTTGCTGCTTCTGTACTGTGTAGCGCAAATGGCAGAGAAAACAGTGGCAGCGAGACGGTCCAACGGTTTATTTGCGTTTCCTATTAAAGGGAGAGCGCAAGAGTTTGTGAGAGTTTGCGTGATTTCATGAGAGTTAAGCTCCATTCGGTCCATTCAGATAGTGTGAGACACCCAGTCTGTTTATAATCTGTTAAGACTTTAAAAGTCGTGTAGTGAACTCAAGGCTTTATATGACAGAACGTGAGGAAGGAGGAGTGAACAGAGCAGAAACAGTGGATGCGCACAAACAAATGCTTCAGTGATCTGTTGCGCTGACCCATGAGTGTCGGGAGTCACACTGAGTGTGTGAACAGATTGTGGACATGATGTCATTGGCTCAGTGAGTCATCAGGCAATAGATCTGACTGACGTCATGGCGACGACCGCTAATCAACAAATACTGATCCAAATGCACAAACACACACACACACACACACAGTGGTGAGGTTTTTTGGTGACAGATTTCTGGCCTCCACAATTTTCCACGCCGAGGACTTGCTGAGCGTTCATCAGGTCACATGACCTCGATCACATGACTGCGCTGCTGTATCAGGGTCAGTGTAATCCAGCGATGCCTAATCTCACCCTTAATCCCCAACCTCTCGCAGATTAAACACACACACACACTCTTATATAACAAGGAATGTGTGAGAGAGAGAGACAGAGAATGAGATTACCTTGGGAAGATGGGATCTTTCTAAAAGGACTGTGACTCGGGGTCAGACGGAGACAAATAAGGACACTTTCCACTGTGGACAGGAAAATCTGTCTGTAGCATCCTGTTCATTTACCCTTCGTTTATCCGAAGCAGTGAAGGTACACTATTAAATATATAATACATTTTCTCCTCGCTATGACACGTACTCATCGTTAGAAACACCTACCTGTACTTTCACTCACAGGCCACTTTATTAGAAACACCCACCTTGTGCTTCCACTCACTGGCCGCTTAATTAGAAACACCAACCTTGTACTTCCACTAACTGGCCACTTTATTAGAAACACCTACCTTGTGCTTCCACTCACTTGCCACTTTATTAGAAACACCTACCTTGTGCTTCCACTCACTGGCCGCTTTATTAGAAACACCCACCTTGTACTTCCACTAACTGGCCAGTTTATTAGAAACACCCACCTTGTAGTTCCACTTGGTGGTTCAACTAACTGGCCACTTTGTGTGTGTGTGTGTGTGTGTGTGTGTGTGTGTGTGGGAGTGTGAAAGATACAGGTGCAGCTGATCAAACACACATCAGAAAAACATCAGCACCTCTTCATATTCAGCACTGACACTGCAGTTACTATGAACAAACACACAGTCAGAGTATCACTCAACAGAGACTGAGAGAGAGGGGGAGAGAGAGAGAGAGAGAGAGAGAGAGAGAGAGAGAGAGAGAGAAAGGGGGGGAAGTATAGGGAGAGAACAGAACAAGAAAGAGGAATTGGGAGAGAGAAATGGAGAAAGACAGAGAAAGGAAAGAAAGAGGTGGAAAGATGTGAGCGAGGCAGGTAAAGACAGAAAAGAGAAAGACAGAGAGGGAGAAAGAAGGAGACAAAGAGGCAGAGAGCAAGAAGAATGGAAAAAGAGAGAGGAAGAGATATAGAGGGGAAACAAAAAGTGAAGTCAAGGAGAAAAAGAGGGAGTAAAGGGAAAAGGGAAAAAAGGAATTACAGAGAGAGTATAAAAAAGAGGGAGAGGGATACAGAAAGGCAGAGAGAGAGAGGAGGTGGGGGAGGGAGAGAGAGAAAGAGAGAAAGAAACAGAAAAGAGGGAAACAGAAAAAGAAAAGGCAGCTAGAGAGAAAAGAGGGAAAGGGAGGAAGAGAAACAGAAAAGAGAGAGAGATGAAAGCAGACTTTTGGTGTGAATTCTCTGCAGTTTTTATAGTTCTTTTAAATGTGGGTTGATGGGTCTTTTTAGCAAATAAACAAATAAATAAAATTCAATAACACAACAGTCTGTGAAACAAATATCCGTCAGTAAAAACTGATTTCAAGCTGAAGTCGTTACTGTTTGTTCACGACATCTAAGGCTGTTCATAATTTTTCAATATTAATATTTATACTGATGCCTAAACTCCATATTTTTGAACAGTCCATTTTTTAATACTGTCTTATAAACTACAAACTGAAAGTGGGCGTGGCTTAGAGGGAAATTAGTGTGAGGTGCTGGAGGTGGGAAAGTTTACTGACAGCAACAGATTACAGACTAATCAAGAAGCAGCAACGTTAACAATGCGCATCCAGAACGTAACTCAGACAACCAATCAGCAGCCTGGATTCTAGAACGAGCATGCTTATTGGATCACTGATACTGATAAAGCTGCTTACATAATGAAACCCTAGTCAGCCCTAGTGACATCACTATGCATCTTTTCTTCATCTTCCTGCTTGGTCTACTTTCTACGTTCTAGCATTAAAGTTCTACATCTGAGCATCAAAGAGAGCAGGAGGGCCTGTGGGGTCTGTGGGGCCCAGAGGAAATATTTTAAAGTCTCCTACCGTAGAAAGAAAAGCTT
Organism: Colossoma macropomum; assembly: GCF_904425465.1. Taxonomy (NCBI): domain Eukaryota; kingdom Metazoa; phylum Chordata; class Actinopteri; order Characiformes; family Serrasalmidae; genus Colossoma; species Colossoma macropomum. The sequence goes on from NW_023494800.1 coordinate 33,852,984, forward strand.
AGTTTCTTACTTTGGCTTATTGCTCTGCCCCGCCTCACTGTGAGCTTTACTTCCAGTGACATGTATTTATTCCTGTTTCTTTCCGAGGCGTGTGGAGTATCTACCTGAGTGTGTAATGCAGGCAAAACTGCAGGCCAGTTTTTTTGCTCTGTTTCCTTAGAAAGCCAATTCCTGAACATTACATCAATTTTTAATACATCAGAAAAGCACTTGGGTAATTTACCACCAGTTGAATCACATTAGGCTTAAAAGTCCAGGCCAAGCTGCCCAGAACACCATAAATATAAAGCCAGGGATGGGAACTCGAGTCAGCGACTCAGACTCTAGGCTAAAGACTTGTTTTCAGATTTGATGCAAATTCAGATTCAGGCTTGAATTTTCAGCTTGAGAAAAAAAAAACTAACAAAAAAATAGTAAATCAAACCTTCAGTTTCTGACCCAAGATTTGCGCAGTTGCCTGTCAGTTTTGCAACGGCTGTGCAGTCTTTTACTGTGATAACAAATTCAGCAAAGTTGTGATACATTTGTCTTTAGTAAGTTAAAGATGACTTCTAAACGATGAGGTAAGGTCATTTCTGTTGTTTGTGTAGAGGACGACCAAGCAAGGGGAACAGGCGAACAGGGGACTCGGACTCGCACCTCAGAGACTCAGGACTTGACTGGGACTCACACCTGAGGGATTCGAGACTCGACTCTGCCTCGCACCTGAAGGACTCAAGACTTGACTGGGACTCACACATGAGGGGCTGAAGACCCGACTGGAATGCAGAGATTCAAGACCTGGACTCGCACCTCAGAGACTTGAGACTTGACTCGGCCTCGCATTTTAGAAACTCAATACTCGACTCACACTTGCATCTCAGAGACTCTGAGCTCAGACTTTACACTCAGAAAATAAAGACTTGATTGGGGCCTTCATGAAGAGACTTGTGAGTAGTCTCAGAGGAAGCAGGACTGAAGAAGTCACTGTGCATGAACATCTGTATGTGTGTGTTTTAAATGCAGCAATGAATGCTTTCATTCATGCTCATGCGTGTGCAGCATTAGAGCAGAGTGTTAATCTTTAGTCTCTACTTCCAGTTGTACATACTGTACGCGTTTGTTTTATGTATGACTTTAGTCATGTGTGGGACACAGTTCGACATGTTTACCTACTCAAACAAAGACGTGATAGACTTTTTGTTGTTTTAACAGATTAAACCAAAAAAACAAACACCATATCCATGGGAGGTGGGGAGCAGGAGATCAGTTGTAATAATGCAAATAAGCAAGCAGGAGTGTATTTGTAAACATTAGCTACGTCCACACATCAGAGGATCAGCAATATTCAAAGTTTCTAAGGATAATATTTTAAATCTGCAATTGTCTTGACATAGTTTTTCATGATTTTTGATTATTTGGCCCACATGTATCTTGTCATCATGGAAACGTGGAAACACAGTTCCGGAACATTTTAGCCTTTTTTTAATTTGCCGGGTGCCACATTAATCTTTAAAAGATATTTACAAACGGCATTCACACACATGCCGCTTTGTGCCCACAGCTGCACAGGCGTCTTTTAATCTGGTTTCTCATTACTATGGTCGAAGCCCAAGGCTTCCACCCCAGGGGCTCAGTGCTGACTTGGCTCAGCAGGAGGAGGCATGTTTATGGGCTTTGAGTCTCAGCCCTCCCCCTCTCCCCTCCTGCATGAGTCCTGGCTCTCGCCCAGGAATCTTTTCCACCCCATTATAACACTATTAACCACCCTCATTATCACAGCTATGCTGAGCAGGACCCAGACCAATATTAAACCTGAGCAGTTGTTTTCCAATACTTTTGATTTACGTTTACAAATGTATTTATGTAAGTACATAAGTAAATAACTAACTGTAAAATTAATCAGTGAATTACATCTACCTCTGATTTACATCGTGCATTGACTGTTTTCATATCTGCACTTTTTGTTGCTTGTTTCAATGTCAAAAAAAGAGCAAAAACTGCAAAAACGTATAGAATACTTTTGTTTTCACACCCTATATGGACTACTTTTCATCACATTCAAATCTGTAATAACATAAGAACAATAATCTTCTGTTTTTCTTACAAACATAAATGTAGTATGGATTAAATGTTTAGTATCCACACTTTCAAAGGAATTTCAGAAGGTGTTTCCTGGAATGTATGCCATGGGGACCTAGGAAGGTTAATGATGGCATCATTGTGTCCTCTGTATCAGGACGTGTCTGAGGCTGTAATGCTGTACATTGGGCACTGTGTGAATAAATAGCACGTATAGCTTAATTCTGAGACGTAACTAGAGTTCATAACTGGAGACTTGACTCACACTCGCACCTCGAGACTCGTCTCATACTCGCATCCTACAGACCTGAGACTTGACTTACACTTCGCTGCTGTCGGAAACAAAACTTTGTAACTCCAAAATTATGACTTTACAGGAGAAGGAAAAAACTTACTTTACTTTTAATGTAAGTCAATAGAACAAGACTTTTTTATAAGTCATTTTGGGACGTTTCTTTTGGTCCATTTATCATGAAATTTACAGGCAATGTAAGGGGGAGCAGGCACTTTCAAATTACGTCAAAAACTGAAAATCGACAAAAATGGAGATATGAGGTTTTGTTCTGAAAACAGCGACCTGCACCTTAAAGACTGAAGACTCAACCTGGGCTCGTACCTCGGAGACTCAAGACTTAACTTGAATTTGCACCTCAGAGACTTAAGACTTAACCCGGACTCGTACCTCAGAGTCTTGAGACTTGACTCAGACCTGCACCACAGATGCCTTGACAGAAGACTCACACCTCAGAAACTCGAAACTTTATTAGATGATTCTTTTGCTCCTGATTGGTCCACACAGGATTCAGCCCTGGCACTTTTTTATATATGTATTGCCACTCTGCACCCAGTGGTGGTGGTGGTGCTGCTTGGAGGGTCCCCTTACTGATGTTGTAGCAGATTGGACCATTCACAGCCTAGAAGACCACTTAAGTTCTTTATCTGTTCCTTTCTAACCTTCTATGTAGGGTTGATAGGGAAGCCTTGAGTTTCTCCAGTCTCCCTTGCTGATCTTGTTTCTCTGAACTCTGTTGTTGGTCTGGTTCTTCTGGATCCTGTTGCTGCTTCTGCTCCTCTGGACTTTGTTGTTGGTTTAGTTTCTCTGGACTCTATTGCTGATCTTGAACCTCTGGACTCTCTTGTTGATATGGGTCCTTTGGACTCTGTTGGTGGCCTTGCTCTTGTGGACTCTGTTGCTGATTTTGCTCCTTTAGAATCTTTTGCTGATCTTGCTCCTCTGTTGTTGGTCTGGCTCTTCTGGACTCTGTTGTTGATTTGGCTCATCTGGACTCTGTTGTTGATCTGGCTCCTCTGGACTCTGTTATTAATTTGGCTCATCTGGACTCTGTTGTCGATCTGGCTCTTCTGGACTCTGTTGTTGATCTGGCTCTTCTGGACTCTGTTGTTGATCTGGCCTTTCTTAACCTTTTTTTAATTTGGCTCCTTTGGATGCTGTTGTTGATCTGGATTCTTTGGAATCTGTTGCTGATCTGGCTCCTCTAGACTGTTGTTGGTCTGGCTCTTCTGGATTCTGTTGTTGATTTGGCTTCTCTGGACTCTTTTTAATTTGGCTCCTTTGGATGCTGTTGTTGATCTGGATTCTTTGGATTCTGGCTCCTCTGGACTCTGTTGTTAATTTGGCTCCTCTGGACTCTGCTGTTGATCTGGCTCCTTTAGATTGTGGATACTTTGGACTCTGTTGCTGATCTGGCTCCTCTGGACTGGGACGATGGTTAAACCACAACATAACAAGATAATTACAATGTGCAAGTGGACCTTCAATTGGGGGTAGAGCTGCACTGGAGCTGGAGGCAACAGTCAACATTTGAGCAACCAGGATAAAGGTGTTCTCCTGACTGGTTGCAGTGGCATTTCAAACGTGTTGAGGCTGATCAGTCATTGGTTGTGCTTATTCACTGCAGTGATTGCCTGCTGTATTTGTTGCTGTCGTTAGTGGAGTTACTGTTGTTGTTTTTTAGAAACGTGGTCATCTCACTAAGAGGACGATGCAGGCAGTTCTGTGATGATTGCATTTTACCAGTCAGTGGTCTGCACTATTTCTAGGACAGAGGCTTTAGACAGATAACCTGCCCCAGCTCATTACCAGCATCATCATTTTGCTGTGTCTTGTAAGGCAATTAAAGGTTTGTTGTGAGAAACATTCAAGTATTGGAATAATATTTGAAAAGTGCTTTTATTGTTCTCTCTGTGGCAGCAATATTGCAGTGCATTAAAATAGAGAAATGCAGTGAGGAGAAGAGACGAATAGTTCATCATAGAATGTGTCTTCATTTTTACAGCTTTTTGCTAATAGTTTTGAAAGCTATAGACCAGGGGCATAATTTACAAAGCAGAATTTCTCAGTTAGTCAGATAACTTAAACCTAAAGATAAGGATTATCCAATAGCCATGTCCCTCAGCTCTTTTCCTATTCAATAGGCTTAAATCATCTGGCTAAGCTGATAAGTTGATTTGGCCTGTCAGAAATTTCTCCTAAACCAGGGGTCGGCAACCCAAATGTCAAGAAGAGCCATTTTGTCCTTTCAACAAATATCAAACGACCTTCAGAGCCACAACATTTTACATCCATTTGACCCTCTTGGCTGTAAAGATGTCTCAGTATGTGCTGATATGCTTGTATAGGATAAAAAATATAAACAAAAACGCAGACGTACTTCATTCTGCTTTAAGCTTTAGCTCAGCTATAGCCGCTTTTCTCGCATCTCCAGCAGGAAACTTTTCCTCAAAAGTAGAATAGTTGCTTCTAAAATGTCTCTCAACACTCGATTTTTTCTGAGGCTGAAGTCGCTCCTCATTCTCCAGCTTCTTGATCGAATTTTCCTGTTACGCCTTAAATGGTGCCAGAGGCGCCAGAACGTAACTGCTGTACCATTTAAGGTGGAACGGGAAAATTAGAACGAGAAACTTCATCTTCATGACTTTTTAGTGTTTGACAGTTTCTCACTGCAGATTAAACGTATCAGGAAACCAGCTGGAGTGACTATAAATGGAAATTAGTCCATTTGGCTCAAAATTATCGAGGTTCATCTTAAATCTTTCTCTTTGCTGTTTTGTTAGATACTAGCTGGGTGAGACTGTTGTCTGCATTGCTATGGTGACCAGCAGTCTGCGCTGATCTTCAGGGTTAAAGGGTGAATAGCAGTTCTACATTAACTCCAGAGTTTAAGACCATTTATTGTTAAACTGTGTTGAACGATCAGCAGAGCTTTATTTTACTGTAAAGGAGGATTATTTTATTTTTACCTACAAATCTAATTCAGCTGTGGAGCCACAACAGGGCAGTAAAAGAGCCACATGGTGCCGACCCCTGGCCTAAACCACACCCTCAACCCCAAATCAGAGAAAACAGCTATATACTATAAGTACTTTGTACTACAACCAATTTTATACTAGAAGTGATTTAGTAACAAAATGTAGTGGACACATTTTTAAAAGCTCTTTATTTGTATGTATTTTTGGCCTTTGATCCACCACATATGCACTTTGGCCACCCAGGACAACAGAACATGCTACAGAATATTAGAATCACATTAGAACCAGTCAGTGTATCTGCAGTGAAGCTGGTTTATATTGTTGAAAACAGTGATTCCAAACGTAGCAGTGATATTATTAGTTTGTGTGAGTGTGTGTGTGTGTGTGTGTGTGTGTGTGTGTTGTGCTTCATTAGCTGTGTTACTGTGCGGTGCTGAATGCTAACCGACGTTAAAATATTCCTCCTCTAGCGCTAATTATCAGCCCCGCACTGTAAAAGGGACGCCCCCCGAGTGTGTGTGTGTGTGTGTGTGTGTAATTACGGTTTTCGCTCTACAAGCAGGGACACCCTCGATACCCCTACACACAGTGGCACCCTGCCAACACACACACACACACACACACACATTTACACTGAATGGCTTTAATTAATAGGAGCCCCGTTACACAGATAATGAGCCATGTGTGTGTGTGTGTGTGTGCGTGTGCGTGTGTGTGTGTGTGCCAAGTGAACGAAGGAGAACAGATGAAAAAGAAAATCAGAAAAGGTACAGCAGGACTAAATCAACATGTTAGCATCCAGTTGAGATAGTGAGAGGGAGAGAGAGAGAAAGAAAGAAAGAAAGAAAGACAGAGAATGAGGAGAGAGTGAGAGAGAGATAGTGAGAGGGAGAGAGAGAGAGAAAGAAAGAAAGAAAGACAGAGAATGAGGAGAGAGTGAGAGAGAGATAGTGAGAGGGAGAGAGAGAGAGAAAGAAAGAAAGAAAGGCAGAGAATGAGGAGAGAGCGAGAGAGAAATAATGAGAGGGAGAGAAAGAAAGAAAGAAAGAAAGAAAGAAAGAAAAGAATGAGGAGAGTGAGAGAGATAGTGAGAGAGAGAGAGAAAGATAGTGAGAGAGAGAGATAGTGAGAGAGAGAGAGATAGCGAGAGAGAGATAGTAAGAGAGATAGTGAGAGAGAGAGAGAGAGATAGTGAGAGAGATAGTGAGAGAGAGAGAGATAGTGAGACAGATAGTGAGAGAGAGAGAGATAGTGAGAGAGAGAGAGAGAGAGATAGCGAGAGAGAGATAGTAAGAGAGATAGTGAGAGAGAGAGAGAGATAGTGAGAGAGATAGTGAGAGAGAGAGAGATAGTGAGAGAGAGAGAGATTAATTGTTATTAGATGTCCTTTCTTTCCTTTTCTTTTTTTCCCTTCTTACTCACATAAATATGTTTGATAATTAACTTTGTTTTCCTTCTCTTTCCTGTTATAAACTATATACACAGATTCAATAGGTTTTGTTTTATTATTACATTTACATTTATAGTATTAATTGATAATTAACACTGCATTGTCTTATATTAATATTGGTTTTGCATTTTGTTTTGTTTGTTTGTGTTGTTTTTGTAATTTTTTTCTTTTATTATTAACTTTTAATATAGATCTAGATCATATAGATCATTTTTGTAGTGCTTTGAAAATACAAATGTAAATTTGTCATTCCAATAAAGCAAACTTGAACTTGAACTTGAACTTGAGAAAGAGAGAGAGAGAGATAGAGAGATAGAAAGAAAGAAAGAAAGAAAGAAAGAAAGAAAGAAAGAGAGAATGAGGAGAGAACGAGAGAGAGAGAGAAGTAGAAAAGAGAAAGAGACCCAGAGAGAGAATTAGAGACAGAGAGGTAAACTCTGTGATTTTCACTCTATAAATGCTCAACTGAATTATTTCTAGTCATCTCAGACGAAAGGAGAGGATAAACGTGTGTGTGTGTGTGTCTGTCAGTGTGTGTGTGTGTGTGTCTGTCAGTGGGTGTGTGTGTGTGTGTGTGTGTGTGTGTGTGTCTGTCAGTGTGTGTGTGTGTGTGTCTGTCAGTGGGTGTGTGTGTGTGTGTGTCTGTCGGTGTGTGTGTGTGTGCGTGTGTGTGTGTGTGTGTCTGTCAGTGTGTGTGTGTGTGTGTGTCTGTCAGTGTGTGTGTGTGTGTGTGTGTGTGTCTGTCAGTGTGTGTGTGTGTGTGTATGTGTGTGTGTGTGTGTGTGCCCCACCCACAGACCAACACAGACAAAATGCCCTACACTCTCATCCTAATCCATCATATGCGGCCTCTGAGAGAGAGAGACAGAGAGAGAGAGAGAGAGAGAGAGAGAGAGAGAGCCGGGGTCAAAACAGAAAGAGAAAAAGGCTCAGGAGTAGAAAGCACGGGGGAAGGAGAGGGGATGGAGTGATGGAGGGAGGAGGTAAAACAGAGAAGTGAAGGTTAAATTAGCTCTGATTTTGGGAGGTTTTGACACAGTTCAGCATTTTACGCTTTGATTCTGTGACATTAAATCTGTGATTTACACCACAGTAACTTTAAATAGGGAAAAAAGTATTTTAACACCTCATAATTCAGTGTAAAACAGGTGAAAACTCTCCTCTTCAAAATTTGTATTGTCTGTCATGAAATGATATGATGACACTGAAGAGTCAAGGCAGGTGTGTTAAAGAGCCCATATTCTACATTTTTCTCTAAGGTCCAGTGTTCTCAAAGGTCCAGTGTTCTCCAAGGTCCAGTGTTCTCTAAGTTCCAGTGTTCTCCAAGGTCCAGTGTTCTCTAAGGTCCGCTGTGTTTGCATTTGCCAAAAACAGTCACAGTTCGTTTTTACATGACATTTTTCCAACCCCTTTATCTTTAATCCACTGGGCTGTTTTTGTTACTGTGCTTTTAAGGCTGAAATATGTAAATGAGCTCAGTTCTAATTGGCTGCCTTGTACACTCCTTATAACCTACTGTAGGCTGAATAGGTTGAGGATAAACGAGAATGCTCTGGTTTTGAATTGCTCTACTGAACAGCTTTCAGAGAAGCTCCCTTGACAGCTCTACTGAACAGCTCTGCTGAACAGCTCTACTGAACAGCACTTTGGACAGCTCTACTGAACAGCACCTTGAACGGTTCTTCTTAATGGCTCTACTGAACAGCACCTTGAACGGTTCTCCTTAACGGCTCTACCGAACAGCACCCTAAATGACTCTACAAAACAACTCTACAAAACAGCACCCTGAACAGCTCCACTAAATAGCACCCTGAACGGCTCTACTAAACAGCTCTACTAAACAGCACCCTGAATGACTCAATTGAACAGCACCTTGAACAGTTCTACTGAACAGCACCTTGAACAGCTCTCCCTAATGGCTCTACCGAACAGCACCCTAAACGGCTCTACTAAACAGCTCTACTAAACAGCACCCTGAATGACTCAATTGAACAGCACCTTGAACAGTTCTACTGAACAGCACCTTGAACAGCTCTATATGAACAGCTCTACTAAATAGCTTGCTGAACGACTCAGTTGAACAGCACCTTTACCAGTTCTCTTTGACGTCTCTACTGAACAACACCCTAAATAACTCTACAGAACAGCTCTACTAAACAGCACCCTGAACCGCTCTAATAAACAGCACCCTGAATGACTCAATTGAACAGCATGTTGAACAGCTCTACTGAACAGCACTTTGAACAGCTCTACTGGACAGCCCTATTAAACAGCACGCTGAACGATTCCATTGAACAGGACCTTAAACAGCTCTACTGAACAGCTGTACTAAACAGCACCCTAAATAACTCTATCTAATAACACTTTGAACAGCTCTAGTGAACAGCTCTACTGAAAAGCATCCTGAATAACTCTACTGAACAGCACCTTGAACAGCTCTACTGAACAGCTGTACTAAACAGCACCCTAATTAACTCTGTCTAATAACACTTTGAACAGCTCTACTGAACAGCACCCTGAATAACTCTAATGAACAGCACCTTGAGCAGCTCTAGTGAACAGCTCTACTGAACATCTCTTGAACAGCACCCTGAACAGCTCTACTGCACAGCACCCTGAGTAAATATACTGAACAGCTCCTTCAACAGCTCTACTGAACCCATTCCTGAACAACTTCCTGAACAACTTCCTCAACAGCTGAAAAATACAGAGATAAAGACAAGAAACAAAAGGAGAGACAGAGAGAAACAATGAGAAATGTCAACAGAGAAGAGAGAGAGAGATCGAAGTGAGACTGAGAGAGAAACAGAGATATTGAGAGAACAACAGGGAGAGAGAGAGAGAGAGAGAGAGAGCGTATTTTAAGTCAGTATAATCAAAGGAGTCCTGCTGGCTGGCACTATTGCTAACGAGGTATTAGCAGCCTGGAAAACAAACCCAGATACTGAGACCCCCCTACTTAACACACACACACACACACACACACACACACACACCCACACACACACACACACACACACACACACACACACACAAACACAGAACACTGTTCGCTTTCATGCGCAAATGCACCCCCCTCACCGACTCCACCGCACAATAGCTCAGCACAGAAAAACACACTGTTAAGTTACTGATAGCAACAAAACTGATTGAGACAAAAAAACACTGGAAGCAAACACACACACTCACACACACACACACTCACACACTCACACACACACCAACGTGGCCTGTTTCAGGAAGCCAGCTGTGGGGTTTGGTACCAAGTGATGACAGAGACATCCGCTTGTTTAGAATGTGATGAAAAACAAGAGCGAGAGAGAGAGAGAGAGAGAGAGAGAGAGAGAGAGAGAGAGATATTACAGTTGTTGTTTCCTTCACTGACACCTGGATCTCACCCACAGAAACAGTGTTCGATACAGCTGATTATAAGATTCTGATCCGTTCACTTGAAATGTATTTCGGTCTCTCAGTCACAGTCACAGAATAGTGTATATCATGTTTGACAAACAGGGAGATTCTTGTCGCTTTTTGTCAATATATATTCTATATATTACATATATCAGTCTTAAAGACACAGCTGATACTGATACTACTACTACTACTACTTTCACTACTACTATTACTGATACTACTACTACTACTGCCACTACTAATACTACTACTACTACTAATACTACTAATACTACTACTACTTATACTACTACTACTACTACTATTACTACTACTATTACTGATACTACTACTACTACTGCCACTACTAATACTACTAGTACTTATACTACTACTACTACTACTACTGATATTACTACTACTACTAATACTACTACTACTACTTATACTACTAATACTACTACTACTTATACTACTACTACTACTTATACTCCTACTACTACTACTACTGATACTACTACTACTACTACTACTACTACTACTACTTATACTACTAATGCTACTACTACTTATACTACTACTATTACTACTACTACTGATACTACTACTACTACTACTACTACTACTACTACTTATACTACTAATGCTACTACTACTTATACTACTACTATTACTACTACTACTGATACTACTAATACTACTACTGATACTACTACTACTACTACTACTATTACTACTCCTACTACTTATTCTACTACTTCTGATACTATTAATACTACTACTTCTGATACTATTAATACTACTACTACTTATACTACTACTACTACTGATACTACTTATACTACTACTACTAATACCACTACCAATACAACTACATACTACTACTACTACTATTGACACTACTAATACTACTAATGCTACTACTACTACTAGTACTAATAATAATAATAATACCTATACTACTACTAGTATTACTACTTATAGTTCTACTACTAATACTACTATTACTACTACTACATATAGTACTAATACTACTAATAACAATAATAACAACAAAATTACAACACACAAAAACAGTAACCACACATTTTCATTTCTTTTTTATGACTTTGCTGTTTAGTATTTTTGTATTCTTTATCATTTTCTGTAAATTTGAGTTCAGAGAGAGAATGAGCATCATCATCTGTGTGTGTGTGTGTGTGTGTGTGTGTGTGTGTGTGTGTGTATGTTAATATCATTATGGGGACTTTCATAGTACCTACAGTACTGTGCAAAAGTCAGAGACTGTCATTCCTTCACAATAAAAACACTTTGTGTGGACTAAGTTGTGGGGATTAACAAACGTCTTTTCACAGACTTAAGGAGACCTTTGGTCCTCACTAATCACACAAAATATGCACACAGGGTGAAATCAGCCAAAGAAATGAGCCATGTGAATGTTTCAGAGAACAAACAATTAAGTGCACCCGCACACACACACTCACACACCCACACACACACACACACACACACACACACACACTCACACACACACACACACACACACACACTCACACACACACACACACACTCACACACAGACACACACTCACACACACACACACACACTCACACACACACACACACACTCAGGCACACACGCTCACACACACACACATACACACACACACACACTCACACACACAGAGCAGGTGACATTGATGGAATGAGGGCTGTGTTAGGTCAGCAGGGAGCATCACTGATAAAAGACTAGAGATACATATTTTACCATGAGAGAAACAGTTGAAGAGAGAGAGAGAGAGAAAAAAAAAGAAAAAAGGGAAAAACAAAGAGACAGATGAAGAGAGAGGAAAAGAGTGACAGACAGAAAGAGAGAAGAAAGAGAAAGAGCAAGAGAGAAAGAGCGAGAGAGAAAAAGAGAAAAGAGCAAAGGAGAGACAGAGACAGAGAGAAAGACAAAGGAAAAAATAGAAGAAAAGGGAGGAGAAAGAGGAAGAGCATGAGAGTGAGAAAAAGACAATGAAGGAAAAGTGCTAAAGACACAGAATGACAGAATGAGGGAGAGAAAAAAGAGATATAAAGAGAGACAGAGAGAACAGAAAGAACAATAGCAAAAAAAGTGACTGAACACAGAAGGAGATGGGAAGGAAAGAAAGGAAGAAAGAGAGAAAAGAGTAAAAGAGAGAACAAACAGAAGGAGAGAGAAAGAAAAAAGAGAGAGGAAGACAAAGAGAGCAAAGAGAGAATGAGAGAGAAAGAGTGCCTAAACACATAGAGGGAGATAGAAAGAAAAGAGAGAGAGAGAGAAAGAGACAGAGAAAAGAGAGAGAAAGAGAGAGAAGATGAAAACAGAAAGAGAGAGAAAAGAGAAAGAGGAAGGAGAGAAAGAAAATAGAGAGCAAGAGAGAGCAAGAGTGAGAGAGAAAGAAAAAAGAAAAAGAGAAAGAGAAAAACAGATAGATAGATAGATAGATAGATAGATAGATTGATAGATAGACAGACAAGAAAAAGAAAAGAAGGATGTTCAAGTGGGTCAGACATACAAAGATAAAGAAAGAGAGAGAGAGAGAGAGAGAGAGAGAGAGAGAGAGATGAGCTCCACAGATTCATCCGTCACATATGGAGGGATGAAGGGAACAAATGTTGAGGAGAACGAGTCACCCGGTGTGGACTCTCTCTCTCCGACGCCCGTCTGTCACACAGAGCTCCACAGAACATTCCAGAAAACTCCTGATCACTCTCTCCTACAATAACACGTCATGATCTTCAGCCTCGGTGATGATCCAGTACAGCACTGTTATTACGGTATTAGTGCTAAATACGCCTTCATTAGGGCCCCTTAAACCCCATGATTATTATTCAGTATTAACTATTAATAATACAGTAATCACGACAGGTCATTCAGTAACTAACATGAATTATTCAGCAACTTCTGTAGATTATTCAGTAACTACTATGAATTAATCAATAACTACTCTGAATTATTCAGTAACTACTATGAATTGTTCAGTAACTATTACGAGTTATATTCAGTGTATAATATGAATTATTCAGTAACTGCTATGAATTATTCAGTAACTACTATGAATTATTCAGTAACTGCTATGAATTATTCAGTAACTACTATGAATTATTCAGTAACGACTGAATTATTCAGTAACTGCTATGAATTATTCAGTAACTGCTATGAATTATTCAGTAACTACTATGAATTATTCAGTAACTGCTTTGAATTATTCAGTAACTGCTATGAATTATTCAGTAACTGCTATGAATTATTCAGTAACTACTATGAATTATTCAGTAACTACTATGAATTATTCAGTAACTACTATGAATTATTCAGTAACTGCTATGAATTATTCAGTAACGACTGAATTATTCAGTAACTGCTATGAATTATTCAGTAACTGCTATGAATGATTCAGTAACCACAATGAATTTCTCGGCATCTGCTATGAATGATTAATAAAACTAAATAAATGATGATAAATCAAAATAGATTTTATTAATTATTCAGCAACAGCTATGAAACTAAGTTATGTGGTTATGAAAGTGAGTGACCGAGGTGTGGTCCATTCGGGTTTTAAGGGGTTAACACATGGCCTGTATGTTTAAAAATCCTCATAACAATCAGGATCGTGTTTTTATGATATTGACCTTTCAGTTTAGCATTTCACTGAAAAGTTTCGTGGTACAATAAACTGCACTATGCTGTGCCCCCTGTGTAACGGCGTGTGGGAGATTTTTCAAAGTTTGTGGACTTTTTAAAAAGCCATTACAGGGATGTTCCGTCATGCTGAGAAGGAGATCCACTCTGACAAAAGGCTGAACAGCGTCTCCAAGGACGAGGAGAAACAGTTTGGACAGACACATCTGCTAACCTCCTGAGCAGAACCAGCTTCAGCCTTCATCTCCATCTTCATCTCCATCTTCATCCTCACCTGCTGTAGTAGTGCATTTAGAGCAGACTTCAAAACTTTAACATGAAAACTTCTGCTGGAGAGGGTCTTCTAAGAGTTATCGAGCCGTCAGCCTCAGATAACCTGCTCCTCTGCTGCAAATTCAACGCTTGTGTTCATGAATAAAGAAAAGTTTTCAGAGAATGGTGACGGGTCTCGCCTTGGCAGGAGAGGCGCTTTGAATAGTCTGTCTCGTAGTGGAAAGACAACAATTCAAGCCAAACAGAGTGAGGGAGGTTTCAGAAATGCTGCTAGAACTACCATGAAACAAACAAACAAACAAACAAGCAAACAAACAAACAAACATGGAGAACAAGTGTTTCATCCTGAGTGGACACCCTGACTGTTTCTCAGACTTTAGTACACCTTTAAAAAGATGGTTTTTCAAGGGTTCTTTAGTGAAGGGAATGGTTCTATTTGGAACCATGAGTTCTATACAGAACCATTTCATGCTTAAATGGTTCTTTTGCATGGAGAAATCGTTCTTCAGATTGATGGAGAATGTGGTGTATATGGTTCTATATTGCACCAAAAGGATTGGTTCATATTTGATGACTATAGCAGAACCTTTTTGGTGCTATTGTAGAAGTATCATCAGAAAGGTTCTGTATGGAACCATATACAACGGTACATAACTGCTGTTTCAATCATTATTAGAACTTTTTCTCAACTTAATCAGCAAAGAGACACCAGAACAGATGACTTATGAATAATACTTATTTATTTATTTATTCATTCTCTCAATCCAATCCTTAGTTTCTCAATAGCATGTCTAACAGTAATACAGTAGAAGCTAGCTAGCGAGTGTTAGCTAACTTACTTACTAAATGTGCTAGCTAGCGAGTGTTAGCTAACTACCTAAATTTGCTAGCTAGCTAGTGTTAGCTAACTACCTAAATTTGCTAGCTAACTAGTGTTAGCTAACCAACTCACTGAATTTGCTGTTTGTTGCTAGTTGTTTGCTAGCTATCTGATTTCAGATATTTGGATATGTATTTGATTCAAAATCTGTCAATTATTTTCCAGATTAAAAAATACAATAGTTGCCTTACTCATGAACAACAGGTCAGTTCTTAGAAACATTCTTAGAAGTAGTGGCTGATATTTTGATTCATTCAGTATACCGGCTAAAATTTGGTCATTACCACCGTTATACCGACTGTCTGTATGTCACATTATCTGCACAAATGGTGCAAAACATGCCAGTTTATTGTCAAAGGAGCAGATGTTAGATTGTAATGAGTTACTGAGTTAACAAGAGGAAACGGAGTAAAAGGGAAAGCCAGTCTCTTGGGGTTAACCATTAGCCATAAGCCTAGCATGGAGAGTAGCTGGCTATCTGTGTGCAGCGCTCCTCGCTCAGCCAGCTGCTTCAGGCGACGCTGTGGTCTCGGCCTACAGACCAAGAGGCTCTACAGCTTCTCAGCTAAGACTATTAAAGTGAACAGCTGTAAAATTGACTAAATTTCTGCAGCGCCTGGCAGTCTTAGATTAAAGCTCGAGCATAAGAGATGCACATATGAGCTTTTATCTTGTTAGGGTTAGAAAGCAATATTGACATCTGTCTATATATTATTTATTTCTGCTTTTAGTGTTTTGCCTAATAAAAATATTTTAGATTTACTTCAGTTGCTAAATATGGTTCTTATTAAAAGTGAAGAAACATCCACACTAATATGTTCTTGTTAATCTACAAAAAACTTTATTTATTTAATCCCTTAAATGACCAGGGCCCACCTGCAGGCCCAAAGTTTTATTACACACAAATGATTTGATGGCAGGTAAAAAGGTTGATATCAATAACAAAGAATTGGGAAAGAAAGTAAGACATTTAGAGATGAGTATGGGCTGGATGTGGAGGGTAAAGTGGCCAATCGAACGCAGGAAGAGAGCTATTGATCTCTTAATATTCTTTAGAGCGAGTAAGAGCTGACAAACATACGGCTGGATGGGCTCCTGGATATAAGTAGTTCCGGCCGTGCTGAGTTACTTTCTCTCTCTGAAAGTTGTGGACGTGAGGACATGCAGACAGACAGACAGACAAACACACACAGGGACAGGCAGTGGGAAGGCGTGTGAAAGGCACCTCCAAACGTCCGCATCGATCGCTGAATCACAAGGTCGTCATGGCGATTACCTCAGCCAAACTTGGCCGAGTGGAAGAGAGGAGTGTGTGTATGTGTGTGTGTGTGTGTATGTGCACTGATTTAGGGGAGGGCCCTGCAGGGCACACACTGGGGGGGTCCTGAGTGAGGGGTTGAGGGCAAGAATTGTGCATAAAACACATGTTAATATAAAATGGTGGTGAACATCAGCGGAATTCTAGAATTGATCATGATTGAGAAATAAAGAATCATTTAGAAATAATCATGACAGTCAATGTGCTACAAACTAACGCTAGCTAAGTAAGTCCAGGTCAGCATTTCTCACTGCCTACCTGCTCGGATATGTCCTCATCCTTCCTTTTTCATTCTTGGCTTTTTTGCTGTCCAACTTCACATGATTAATGCATGAAAAGCAATCAACTCTGTAAATCACTCCTTTTGTGTCAGCCAGCACTAGATTCACACTATCATGCTGAATTTGATACGCTGACCTCTCAAAGCTGATGTTGTTTTTTTCCTTTCCACATTAACCCCTTAAATGGCCAGGGCCTGCAGATGGGCCCACAGTTTTATTACACACGTCTATAACCTAAACAGCTCAACCAGTTTGCATTGAAGTCCCTGTAGTTACTGAATAATAAACATTAGAATGTAATAAGCCTGGGATTTTAAGGGGTTAAATAGGGTTGCAGTTACATGCTAGTGCCCGGTGTCTGAATGTAACTGCTACATCATTTAAGTTGAGAATAAGCAGCTAACTTTAACTTCATTTAATCTCTGTCCACTGTACGAGCTTCAGTTACTCAGTTACAAGGCTGGACACTTCCTACAGATTTACACTCAGATGTAACATTTATATAACATTTGTCTGAGCGTTCTGATGCTTATGTACATGAGTTTATACATAAACTCACAGTAGACAGCTCAAAAGGCTACCGATGTGTACGAATAACTCAGAGTGAAAGCTAACTAGGCTAAAGTACGGCCTCCACATGGCGGAGTTAGTTTCAGCATAGTGTTAACTGCCTGCTGTGTTTCAGATCGTTACCATTTGAGCAGTTTCTTTGCAGTCTTCTGTAGATTTGTATCCAAAATGTGTTTGTACACTTCAGAGTTCATGACCCCAAATACAAGCTCAGCGGCACCACTGTAAGAAAACCAGTCCCAGACTTTGATGTTTCCACCGCTGTAATTTTCAGTAGTCTTAGTGCAGTTTGGTTGGAGTTCTCCAGGATTTCTCTGCATAGTCATTTTGATGTTGAAAAAAACTGATTTTGTTGAACTTTTTATGAAGGATCCTTTAAAGTTTACCAGTGCTTAATCCCTGACCAAGCCATGGGCTTTACCGGTGGGCCCAAAGCTTTATTACACACTTCCACAACCTAAGAACAGCTCCATTAGTTTGCATTAAAGTCCCTGTATTTAATGAATAACAAGCCTTAGTATGTAATAAGCCTGGAATGTCAAGGGCTCAAAGTGTCCACATGTTTTTCGGCCCACTGTATCCGTCTTCTAACACATGTGAAAACATACCTCCGTAGCTTCTCACTCAGAATAATGTAAGCTGCGTTTGGATTGAACATCACATCTGACTCAAAATAAATATGCGAATGTGCGTGTGGGAATAAATCCATGATGATTACGTTTGTGAATGGCCAGTTTGGCTCTCGTTCCATTTCTCATGTTACGCACCGGATTGTGTAAGAGCTGTGTGTTTGTGTGGTTGCATAAATCCATAATGATCCCGTTGAAGAACGGGTTCGGATCTGTATGAGGCTGTTTAACAGCTTTATTCTGAACTTTAATAGCTTTACTTTAATCATCTCCATCTATCTCACTCTACATCACACATCCACATACGGTTCACTCCTCTATTCTGCGTTAGCTCTGCTTTTCTCTATCCAGTCATTCCTTTCTTCTCCAGCTTCTCCCTTCTTTTTCCCAGCTCTCTGCCCCTGCTTTCTCTCTCTCTCTCTCCTCTCTCTCTCTCTCTCTTTCTCTCTCTCTAAGAAATGTAATGCATTAATTAAATAGTCCTCAAGGCCTCAGGCTTCACGTCCCATAATTAACACTCCGCTTGGTGTGGTCACTGTGACGATATCACCACCTTACTCTGTCCAGCGATCAGCAGTCAGGAGAGATGGAAAATATGTCAGTAATAATAATAATAATCTATTTTTAGCTCAATTTTTTAGATCGTTTTTCCAATCAAACCACAGTTCATCTTAGTATTGTTTTCTTCTTTCTTTGTTTGTTTGTTGGCTTTTTATCATTTTATGTCCTTTTGTTATTTTATATCATTCTTCATGGTTGGGCTCTGTTCTGTACTGTAGATGGTGTGTGAAGTGACCCTGAGCTTTAGATATATCATAATAAATGTAAAACATGATAAAGCCATTAGCAAATATATATATATATATATATATATATATATATATATATATATATATATATATATGGGACATATTATTACATATAGATGCTTAGTTATATATGTGACACATACAGGATGCGTTACTATTATTAAATATAGGTACTCACATACATAATGTATATGGGACATACAGATACTCACAAACATATACATGGAACATATTATTATATACAGGTACAAGTACAGGTATGCCAGAAGTGGCCATTAGAAGGTAGTAAATTGTGGCCATAAAGGGAAGCAAATGGTCAGCAACAATACTCAACCAGCTTGTGGTGTTCAAGTGATGATTGATTGGTATTAACACCCAAAGTGTGCCAATAAAACATTCCCCACACCATTACACCACCTCCACCAGCCTGGACTGCTGACACAAGGCAGATTTGGTCCATGCATTCATGCAGTTGGCACCAAATTCTGACCCCACCGTCAGAATTCAGCAGCAAAGAGATTCATCAGGTCAAGCTATGTTTTCCCAGCCTTCAACGGTCCAGTTTTGGTGAGCCTGTGCCCACTGCAGCCTCAGCTTTCTGCTCTTGGCTGACAGAAGTGGAACCCGATGTGCTTTTCTGCTGTTGTAGCCCATCCACCTGAAGGTTTGATGTGTTGGGCATTCTGAGATGCTTTTCTGCTCACTACAATTATACAGAGAGGCTAGCTGAGTCACTGTTCCCTCTCTATCAGCTCAAACTGACCATTATCCATTGTCCTCTCTCATCAACTCATCAAGGCATTTACATCTGCAGAACTGCTACTCACAGGATGTTTTTTTGTTATTATATACATTATTATATATATATAATATGTCATGACCATGTGATGTGTAGGTACAGGTAAATGTGTCTCGGAAGAAGAGCTTTTGCCAGAGTTACACATAAAGTGCTCACTAAAGCTCCATGTCATAGCCTGTGCAATAACTGCTTCCTACAGTCGTGAATAATTTACACAACAAATAAATGCCTAAATCTTCTGTATTGACTGTATCTTCTGTCGTTGCCTGGAGTCTTGTTTTTTGGGTCATAACTGAGGCCTAAGGCGCAATTAACAGGGAGCAAAAACGCAAAGCAAGGAAGTCATAACACAGCAAGTGCCCATTGGCTCATAAATATCGACCCCAAATGTTAAAACCATGCAGAGGTTAGGAGGACCAGCCTTTAGAGGAGGAGGAGGAGGATGAAGATGAGGATAGAAAGAGAGAGAGAGACGACCACTCTCCCTACAGAGAAGCTGTCATGCAGACTCAGACTTAGCGTCTGGTGAATTTACAGGCCCTGTTTAACATTTAAACATCACTGACCTTCTTTACGGTCTGACCTTGCAATCTCCAGTACTGGAACAAACCCTTATAAAAATGTAAGAGTAATATAATACTAATTTACTGTAGAATACATTTTAATGTAGCAACGTTTAGTTCCAAAAAAGTTGGCCCAGTGTGTGAAATGCACATAAAAACAGAAGGCAATTATTTGTAAATGTACTTTGTAACCTGTATTTCAATAAGATAGTTCATGTTTTACTCTATTAACTATTGTTTTTTTTTATAATATCTGCTCATTCTGAAATTGATTCCTGCAACATGTTCCAAAAATGTTGGGACAGGTGCAATTTAAGACCAAGAACATAGCGAAACGTTAAAAAAAATCTTAAAGAGGTGATGCAGTCATGCTTGGGTATAAAATGAGCATCAAATAAAGGCCAAAACAGTTTAAGAACAATGTTCCTCAACAAGTGATTGGGTTTTAGGCATTCCACCTCTACTGTGCATAATATCATCAGAAGATTCCAGGAATACAAAGAAATCTGTGTGCGTACAGGACAAGGCCAAAACCTGCAACTGAATGCTCGTGACCTTTGACCCCTCAGATGGCACTGCATTAAAAACTTGCATGCTTCTGTGATAGATATCACCACATGGGCTCAGGAGTACTTCTTAATAAACACTGCTTTCACAAATTCAACTTCAGTCAAGACTATACTTTGCACAGCAGAAGTCATTTTTTAACAATGCTCAGAAACGCTGCCGAGTTCTCTGGGCTCAAGCTCATCTGGAATAGACTGATACACAGTGGAAACGTGTAATGCAGTCTGAGGAGTCAACCTTTATGTAAATCATAGATGTTGTGTTCTCTGGGATGAAGAAAAAAAGGACCATTCAGATTGTTACCAGCATAAAGTTCAAAAGCCAAGCTCTGTCATGGTCTGTACACATTTTGGAGCAACATTTGTTGCCTTCTAGATGACGTCTTTTTCACGTACCTTACGACACGACATTGCCAAGCCAGATTCTGCATGTGTTACAACGGCATGTCTAGATAATCAGAAAGTGCAGGTGCTAGACTGGCCTGCTTGCTGTCCAGACCTGTCTTCTATTGAAAGCACATGCCAGATTGTGAAGTGCAAAATATGACAACAAAGGGCACAAAAGACTTATATAATGGAACAATGGCAAAAAAGTCTGTTTTCAAAACTTGATCATTTGGCGTCTTTAATCCCCACCACCAAAAACACAATAAAGTTGATAAAGTAAAACATCAAATATCTTATTTTGTATTTATTTTCTTTTTTTAATACAAGTCAAACAGAATTTACTCACTGCTTTCTGTTTTTAATAACATTTCACATACCGTCCCAACTGCAATTGCGTGTATTGTTTTTGTTGTTTTGACTGTGCTCTCCAAACTGGATTTCAAATGATGCTGTGATGCTAACTGCTGGACTGTAAGCTTCAATTATCATTACACTTATTACATTAGCCTCGTAGCTCTAGCACAAAACTAAACAGGCAAACTTCAGACACCAAGCATGTCGTGACTGGTCGACTACGTTTGGAGTAAAGGGGGAAGCTGTGTACGTGTGATGGCTTTAAAGCTGCTGAAATAGGACTAACAGCTGTAGCGACTCCTGACCGCAGTTTTACCTCACGAAAGGATGACCTTCAGGTGATGATAAACACGGTAAAGAGGGGATTTCCTTACGTCGGCTTTTCTGGAATCTGTTATCCGCAGGATATACTGTTACTCTGGGGGGTTAATTACAACTATCTCTCTCTCTCTCTCTCTCTCTCTCTCTCTCTCTCACTCACACACACAGGGTACAGCTGCAGTGCTACTGTTACGTGTCATTCACTCTCTCAGTTTATTACAGTCCCGACACTGAAGAAAGAGATGGAGGAGAGAGAAAGAGAGAAAAAAGAGATGAAGAGAGGAAGAGAAAGAGAAAAAAGAGAGGAGAGATAAAAAGGCAGAGGGGAGAGAAAAGAAGAGAAGAAATAAGAGATTGGAAAAAAGATGGAAAAATAAAGAAAGAAAGAAAAAAGAAAGAAAGAAAGAGAGCAGAGATGAGCTGAGAGAAAGGGAGAGGGAGACAAATGCAGAAAAAGAATGAGAAAGGGAGAGAGTAAGAAAGAAAGAAAAACAGAAACAAGGGGTGAAAGGGAGGGAGAGAAGTTAAAAGAGAGAAAAAGAAAAAGAAAGAAAGAAAGAAAGAAACAAAGAAACAAAGAAAGAAGGAAAGAAAGAAAGAAAGAAAGAAAGAGGAGGCAAAAGAAAGACAGAAGTAGAAAGACAAAAAAGGAAAGGAAAGAGACAGAAATACAGATAAAGAACAAGCTGGAAATAGGGGGTGAGTGAGAGAGAGAGAGACAAATGGAAACAGATGGAGAGAGAGAAAAAGAGAAAGGAAAAAGGAATGAAAAAGGGAGACAGCAAGAGAAAGAGAAAAAGAGAGAAAGAGATTAAAAGAAAGATAGGAGGAGAAAACAACACAGAAAGAGAAAGAAAGAAGGGTGAAAGGGGGAAGAGAGAGAGAGAGACAGACAGACAGACAGAGACAGAGAGAGACAGAGAGAGAGAGTAAGGACAGAGAGAGAGGGAGAGAGAGACAGACAGGCAGAGAGAGAGAGAAAGAGAGAGAGAGAGAGAACGAGAGAGACAGACAGAGAGAGAGAGGTAGAGAGAGAGAGTAAATGAAGGAATTCCATTCAAAATAAAGTAATTCAGGTTGTGCAATGGATCCAACCAGTTCTACCTCAGTGACATATAAAACATAAAACACTGTACTGTCTGTCTGTCTGTCTGTCTGTCTGTAACCTCAACTCACCCTGCTTACAGCAGAGAGAGAGAGAGAGAGAGAGAGAGAGAGAGAGAGAGAGAGAGAGAGAACGACATAGTTCTAAAACATTCTGAACTGCATCCAGGCTCAGTGGGGTGGGCTTATGAAGGGTATACCTTTATCAAGGTCTGCCAAGAAGACAACACACACACACACACACACACACACACACACACACACACACACAGTCACGCACACAGAGCCAAAAACCCGCCAGATTGAGAGCAGCTGAAATCACTCATCTGGTGTGGAGCTCCGAGAGCTGCATTTAAACACCCAAACAAGGTGAAGTTGGTGAATGAGCTGCAGGATTGAGCCTGAACTGCAAACCTCCTCAGAACAGGAGTCGCTCCAACACACCTACACATTCAGCACCAAAATACCGGAGATTAATGCACCACACTGCCTAGTCCACTGCAAACAAGAACGAAACTTCTACTGTTCTTACTATGGTTCATTTACATTATTTATGTTACATATATAATACCTAATGGGCCTAATGCAGCAATCAGGCCTTATTATGAAGATCTATATTCTATATAACCAGAGACAAACCATGACTGTTAGAGCTAGGCCTTCAGTTTGGGACCTGCATTTTTTAACTTGGTTAAAAACAAGGACAAAAAAGCAAATCTATTACAATTACAAATACTTTCTGCTAGCTTTCTAATGATGTGATATCAAAATATTACATCAACTGATCCCAATTTGCAGGGTAATAAATCCCAGGAATGCAGTGATACTGATTAATTTCTGAATATTATGAACGCTATATTGCCAAAAGTATTCACTCACCCATCCAAATCATTGAATTCAGGTGTTCCAATCACTTTCATGGCCACAGGTGTATAAAACCAAGCACCTAGGCCTGCAGACTGCTTCTACAAACATTAGTGAAAGAATGGGTCGCTCTCAGGAGCTCAGTGAATTCTAGCATGGTACCGTGATAGAATGCCACCTGTGCAACAAGTCCAGTTGTGAAATTTCCTCTCTACTAAATATTCCACAGTCAACTGTCAGTGGTATTATAACAAAGTGGAAGTGTTTGGGAACAACAGCAACTCAGCCACGAAGTGGTCGGCCACATAAAATGACAGAGCGGGGTCAGCGGATGCTGAGGCGCATAGTGCGCAGAGGTGGCCAACTTTCTGCAGAGTCAATCACTACAGACCTCCAAACTTCATGTGGCCTTCAGATCAGCTCAAGAACAGCGTAGAGAGCTTCATGGAATGGGTTTCCATGGCCGAGCAGCCGGGTGGGCCGGCATCATATTAAACCCTATGGATTAAGAATGGGATGAACCTCAAGTTCATATGCGTGTGAAGGCGGACGAGCGAATACTTTTGGCAATATATTGTATATACACTCAGTATGCGGACACCTGACCATCACACTTATGAGCGTGTTGAACATCCCATTCAAAAATCATAGGCATTAATATGGAGCTGCCCCTTTTTGCAGCAGTAACAGCTTCCACTTTAATGGGAAGCTTTTCACAAGATTTTGGAGTGTGTCTGTGGGAATTTGTGCCCATTCAGTCAAAAGAGCATTTGTGAAGTCTGATGTTGGATGAGTGGGCCTGGCTCACAATCCACCTTAAAATTCATCCCAAAGGTGTTCAGTGGGGTTGAGGTCAGGACTCTCTGCAGGCCACTGAGGTTCCTCCACACCAAACTCATTCCACCTTGCTTTGTGCACAGGGGCTCAGTCATGCTACGACAGGAAAGGCTCTTCCCCAAACAAATATGGAAGCAGATAATTGTCTAAAATATCTTTTTTGCTGTAGCATTGACATCACTCTTCGCTGGAACTAAGGGGCCGAGCCCAACTCCCGAAAAACAGCCCCAGCTCATTATCCCTCCTCCACCAAACTTTACTGTTGGCACTGTGCATTCCGGTAGGTAGCGTTCTCCAGGCATCCACCGAAACCTAGATTCATCCATCAGCCTGCCAGATAGTGAATGTGTTTCTACTGCTCCAAAGTCCAGTGGCAGCGATGCTTGGCATTGCACATAGTGATCTTAAGCTTGTGTGCAGCTGCTCAGTTATGGAAACCCATTTCATGAAGCTTCCGACGCACCGTTCTTGTGTTGATGTTGCTTCCGATTTGGAACTCGAGTTTGTGAGTGATACAACAGAGAATGGGCGATTTTAATGTGCTACACATTTTAGCACTCCGAGTTTACGTGGTCTGTCGCTTCGTGGCTGAGCTGCTGTTGCTCCTAGATGCTTCCATTTAACAATAATAGCACTTACAGTTGTCTAGGGCAGATCTAGCAGGGTAGAAATTGCTCAAACTGATTTGCGGCAAAGGTGGCATCCCATGATGGTGCCATGTTTGAAGTCACTGAGTTCCTCAGAAAGATTCATTCTATTGCCTGTGTTTTTCTATGGAGATTGCAAGGCTATGTGCTTGATTTTGTACACCTGTTAGCAATGGGTGCAGCTGAAACACTTGAATGCTTCCAACTATAATTTGGAGGTGTGTACACATACTTTAGGCTGTATATATATATATATATATATATATATATATATATATATAGTGTAGTGTACAATTTTATGTTATATAATATTTTACAAGCTGAAGACATGCAACTATTTTCTTTGTGGAGGCTCTTTCCACTGGAGACACTTCATCATAAAACCATTTTTGGAAAAACCCTGCAGTAACCCTCTCAAGTGCATTCATTATCGCAGTTTCTCACCCACTAGGTTCCTCCACCTTGGGTTTTTCCCTGATGCGCTCCTGAGGACAGTGATTGAGCACTGCTACAGAGTGTTTTACTGATATTACTGCATTATTCTCAGAAATATGGACTACAGAACTATTTCACTAACACATGACCGTTTCCTTCAAATACTGCCTGGTGTGGTTCTGTTTAGCTGAATACAGGCGAGTTCTCCAAAATCCTTTAGGCCTCAGACAGTGGAGGACGAAGACTGTGATTGGTTTCAATTTGGCCAAATTAGCCAATGAGCTCAAATCAACCCCCTGTTTTCATCTGACTACATCAATATTCCTAACAGCTGTCCTTGATGTAAGTCAGACGAAGGTTGGTGGGGGGTCAGAATCCACTGCCCCTTTGCCTTCATTGACCAGAGTGACCCTCAGTTCCAAGGTAAAGTATCTCAAGGCGTGTTCACACTTGGCTGGTTCGGTTTAATTCAGACAAGTCTTGGTGTGATTGCTGTTAGTGTGGTTGGTTAGAATAAGTAGGAGTACTGCCATTCAAACCTTGGTGTGCACCAGATAAGTGGACTGAGACCCTCTGAGATGGTCAGTTTTGGTCCACCTCCAAACAAACTCAGTTCTTTTGAAATATGACAAAAGCAATACAAAATAAACTGTTGTCTCTGGTCTATGTACCATCTTTTGTGGTATGGTGGGTGGGTTTGAATTGGTAATTAGCCTGCAGAACAGATGAATCCTGGCCTTCTTTAGCCATTTGCTGTGGGGATTTAGCCTGTTGGTTTAGCGGAGGAACAGCATGGAGCCCTACAGTCGCCACATTAAAGCACATTCTCCACCACTGACTCAAAACAAATGTCCATCATTTATTTTAGTTCCATAATTGATGACTCTTTTGTTAATTATCAGAATCAAGTTCTGGAAAGACGCAGTAATAGATGGTGAAGTTTACCAGCAAGTCCTGTTTTAAGGAGGGTTTTGGAATTTTAGGACATGATTTCTCCACAAAATATGTACAAATACACTTGACCTGCCTCACATAGTACATTCTATTCAGTGAAAGCTGTCTCTGATTAGTCCAAGAACATCTCAGAACATCTGAAATCACAAAACGTGCCCTGGAGTAGGTTAGCCATAAGTTAGCATGGTGATGTAGCCTGGTAGTGATTCACCAATAGAAAATCCAGAATAAAATTGAAATAAGCTTAAAATTAGCTGGCTAAATAAGAAATCCTACTTAGTGACACAGCTGCCCTCAATCAAGTGCACTTCACTCTTTTCGTTTGCCTTTACTTTCAAACAGCTACACTAGACAATTAGCAGTTAGCATCTTTTTTCAACATTGGTGTGATCAAGTTGAGACTGGAAAGTTGGCAAAGATTCCTGCATTTTGGTGTAGTTGGCAGCTTAGCTGTAACTTATAAAAGTTAGCTATAACTGTGTCTAACTGTACTGTAGTGAAAATGAGAATTATACATCTGAGTCAGATGCTAGCTAGTTAAACTTGCCAGTCACAGTGAAACACAAGTAAACAGTAAAAGAAGGTTCTGTTTTAGGTTAATAACATGGCTGAAACATGTTTTAAGCATCATAAATAGGTTGAACACATCAACATTTCATTCATTTGAGTGTGTAGTCAATCAGTTGAGACACGTTTAGTGTCCAAGGTTTGCTTCTTTGGCTAAAAGTACAGACAAAATTCACTTTTGTGATGGCTGCTAAGTAGTGCTAACGTTTTTAGCTATGTGACATAATTTTGCCCATGTTGATAGAAAAAATAGTGTCAGAAACCACATTAGCAAGTCTATTTAAAGTTGCTTACCAACTCCACACCATTTAAGTCACGTTTGTGCTGATTTAAGCCTGCAGTTATGATGCTAATTTATGAGCTATAAGCTCCAATTACTTGTTAGCCACATTAGCCTCGTCACTCCAGTGCTAAAACTTAAGAAGCAAACTTCAAATAGCAAACATGTCTAGGCTGACTGACTACATTTGGGGTAAGGAGGCAACCACTGCCCTTCTAAATGTTCATAAACTGGCCTAATGAAAGTAGCCAGCTTTTAGCAGTAGCCACTGGATAACACAGGATGCTCTAAAAAAGAGCAGCTGACGTTTAAACCATGATGTGAACATGAAATTGTGACTGAATGGAAAAAAGTTAATGCTCTTTTCCTTCATCTTCATCATGAATATGTGCTATGTTTGGATACAGGGCCACAGCCACTGCAGAGCTCGAGCCAGTGCAGCAGTGTGGGATGTATTAAACCTCACTGGTGCACAGTCATCAGTGCTGGCTTTGCTGACAGTTGGCCAACCTTGTGGCGAACCCCCATGTCTCTAATTAACTTAACGTGCTTCATCCCAGCCTCAGGGGTTCACCTTCAACATTTTTGCAGAACCAATTTTTTCCACATTTGATAGAGATTCCAAGTACCGAATCTCAAATACTTGATGAAGCGCCAGCATCTATGCCAACATGTTCTGCTGGACAGTCGGATACAAGCCCTGCCTCACATTACTCTCATCCATCTAAAAAGCTTGAGGTGTCATTTGGTACAGTGGTAACTGTTGCCAAGATTAGACTAGTACGTACACAGTGACATAACTAAAACACTGGATAAATCCCCCAAAATCATGGAGTTATTTCACCGAAAACATAATCTTGGACATGTTTCAAACTACCTCTACAAGTAATTCTGCTTAAGTGTTTATTAACATTCATTAGGCATCAAATGTAGTACCTTAAGGCCAGGTAAAATAGCTACTGGCAGCTAACATTAGGCTAATGTTAACTCACAAGGACGTACAAGGGACTGTGCATGCAAGTGCCTCATTTAAAGATTTTCCACCACTGTGATAAGAGACAAAAGAGCTTTCTTATAGTGGACCCACTGTTTCCCACTGTTGGTGGTTGACCCCAAACAAGCAACAACCAGCCAGGCAAAGGCAAAACCTCTGTGTGATATGTATTTGTCAGAAGTGTGGACTGAAGTAATATCAAGTCCGACTCGAGTCACGAATTTGATGACTTCAGACTCTCCTCGACAAAACTTTGACTTGATTAGGACTCAAAGATTAAGTGACTTGTGACTCGTCTGTACCGACTCAGGACTTGAATTGAGACTTGACTGTCTTGACTTGGGACCCGAGTGTCAAGACTTGAGACTTACTTGTTACCTGCAACTTAGTGACTTGTTCCCACCCCTGGCACTTGTGGTTTATTCGCTGTATATTGTAATCAACAACCTGTTATTTAAATGTCCCATTTCACAAAGTCATGTAAGAGGAGATTAACAAAGAGAAGCATTCCAACACCCATTGCTACAGAGGCTGTACTTTAATGACAAAGCTGTGACCCATTCTCAGAAAACATATACAGCTCTAACGGGGCCTACAGGCTAATATTTGAGTGATTACTCTAAACGCTGACACTCAGCAATATTGACTTATTGGCAATAGTATTGAGTTGGCTTAATCCCGTTGTCTCCTTGAGGGACTCACTGCAGGTCATACAGGCGTACTCTACTGTGATCTGTCCTTGGGCAACTTCTTCAGCTGTGTTTGTGTGTTTCTTCTGCTCCTGCTCTGAGGCCCACAGCTCTCAAAAGCCTTTATAAGAGAAGGTGCAAGTCTATAAGCTGATCTAGGACCAGCTTTATATTTTATCTCTGGATCGATAAAGTCTTCTAACACCAGTCTTGTAGCTCATTCCACATGCACTGCACAGTTTAGTGTTTTCTTGCTCTAACACAGGTAGGTTGTGGGGAAAGTCAGTAAATAACGTCCAGTTACCGTAAAACCGCTGTTTTTCCACCGGGCAGTATGATACAGCACCATGTAAGGGTTACAAATCTGAACGCAGAACTATCAGAACCCTGGACGAGTACCTGTGTCTGTTTCCCATCACACAACAGAACCATTAAAGTGTTTTTTTTAGCTTGTGTGGTCACATGATTCGTCATACAATTATAGCGTTAACAGTAAACACAACCAACAGCAGCAACAATGAAGGAGCTCCAGGTTCTGACTTAGCTTTTACTGAGCATTTAGTTTTCTGTAAAACTCACAGACAGGGATCCTGCCAGGCTAATTTTTTTAAATAATGGTCATCTGACTCCAGTGATGGTGTGCAACCATTGCATTTGACCTCCTGATTAATATATAATATCCAAATTCAGCAAAGGGGTTCTCTTGGTAAATATGGTTTGGTCCACTTGGTACCCAAAATTCTGACAAAATGCATGATCACAGTTTCGCTGCAATCCAACTTACACTTAAATGCTCCAAAAATTTCAAGCTGCTGCCTGTTCTGAACTGTGTGGGCATATCAGAACACGAAATGATTGACGGTAGCATCTCCCAGGCAGCGTAAACAGCCTGGCCCCAGTGGCAGTGGTGAGTGACACCGCCAACCAGTGTGGTTCTGCCCCCTGCAGAAAAAGAGACCACTTCGCTCTCTCATTTTAGAGATCACATTCTGCTGGTAATGTTGGCTTTTGTCTTAGGACAGGCAGATCTTGGACATATTGTGTCCGATATTTGAACACTCAGCTGCACTAACGTTATACCCGTAATCTTTAGCTAGCTAGCTAACTGCTGGACCGTGCTCCTGAAAATGAGGTCATACAAGCTCCCGTTATGAGTTAGCATGGACTTTTTTTGGACATGTTGGAGAAATCTCTCGCATGCCTCATTATGCATCATGCCTGCCTTGATCGGGTGCCCCCTCCTCACCAGCCTTCTGGACCAGTTTGACCACCATGGAGCTTCCTGCTGTATAACGCTGTGCAAACCTCACCTGTGTGAACTGACCCTCCTGATGATTCTGCTGCATGCACATGAATTATTTAATGAAAGCCGTTGCTTCTGCATCTGTATTTTCCCCTTTCCATATCTTATATTTATGCCAATGGTCAAACCTAATTCTCTGCTGTTTTTGTTTGCAACCAGAGGAGGATGGGTTCCCCTTTTGAGTCTTAGTTCCTCTCAAGGTTTCTTCCTCTTGCTCTTAGGGAGTTTTTCCTTGCCACTGTCGCCACTGGCGACTCTCATGGGGGCTCAGGCCTGGACTTTTCTGTAAAGCAGCTTTTTGATTACGCCTGTTGTTAAAAGAGCTATATAAATAAATTTTTACTTGATTTTGACAGTGGATAATGCAACGCTACGCTACAAACAGGTGGCTAATGCAGTGCTAAACCTTCACAACAAGCACTGTTCACATATTTAGGTAACCTTAAATAACCGACTGAGTGAAGAGGGGCTTTAAACATGGCTTATACACTTAAACATGGTTCACTTTCAAACAAGTCTTGTGCATTCAGTGTTGCTGGGGTCTAACCACCCAAAACATCTGGCCAAGAGTGGCTCTGTGGTCAGAAACTGATCACCGATGAAGGGCTAGTGGATGGCTAACACATACTGCGCATCAACAGATTAGCTACAGTCTCTAACTTGGGGGGTAGGGGTGTCACCTCAGAGTCTAAATACACCTAAATTGCTATGTTTGGTGACCTCTGGTCCAAATTAGAAGCATCTACATCACATCTCCTTGATTTGTGACCTCTCACAAGTTAAATTAACAACACTGCGTCATCTTCAGTTTAATCAGAGTACAGTGACTGCGTGACTCTACAGTTTCGGGGTGACACGAGTTTGTTCTGAGCTTCAATCTGTCAGCCGCCTCAAACCGCTTCACCCACAGGTTTCGGGGTTTCAGTGAGTGAGTGTGAGCATTCTCATAATCCGAGTGTGAGCCACAGAGCCGCTGACGCTCTTCCCCTGATTCAGCCCGAGGCGCGCCAAACAGACGGCGGAACTGGTGCAAAAAAAGCCTTCGCCGCAATGCTGGCAGCTTGTGCTCTACCTTCCTTCAGTTCAGAGTCACCACAGGCCGGTGAAGACGTCACAGAAAAGCTGGAAGCTCCAGCAACATTGTAGAGCTAGAGAGATGAGCTAACCCAAGGATGTCCAAACTTTTTTCAAAGATGCCACATTGGACCACTTCGAAATGCCTGAGGGTCGAAATATTATTTTATTTTATATTACAAAACAGATAGTTCCAGTCCTAAAATCTGAAAAAAAAAAATTTTAAACACTGTGTCCACTCACTGTCCTCTCCTACCTTGTCGGTCCACCTTGTAGATGTAAAGTCAGAGACGATAGCTCATCTGCTGCTGCACAGTTTGTGTTGGTCATCCTCTAGTCCTTCATCAGTGGTCACAGGACGCTGCCCACAGGACACTGTTGGCTGGATATTTTTGGTTGGTGGACAATTGGCTGGTTGTTTGTGTGCATGTCAGCGTCTCTCTGAGCAGCTCTTGCTGGGAGGACGCAGCTGTAACTCGGCTTAATATCGGAAAGACAGAAGAGCTAAAGTGACAGTAGGTGCACAGAAGCAAAGCTGGTTAAAGCCAGCAGCAGTTTTTTTTGTGGCGTGATAAACATGTTGGCTAAGTTTCTGAGAGGTGGTGGGCGAAGGCGGCAGGAGAGCTAAGAAGTGGAAATCTTTCCTTTCGAGACGCAGCAAGGACAAACTATCGATCCGGACCCCGCTCCTGTCAGCACGCCCGGCTCGGTGCGAAGAGAGGCCTCCAAATCGCAACGCACACAAACTCAAACACAGCCAAACAAAGTCACTCAGCAACAAAGTTCACAGCTCTCGCTGATATTAGGGGCTGGAACGTGAGCTCAATCCGGAGCTTTGTTTCTGCGCTTGAGTGTGTGAGTGTGTGTGTGTGTGTGTGTGTATGAGACTTGATTGTGACTATTGATTGTGGGTTATTTGAAGAGTGTGTGAAGCCCTGGTGTTAAAACCCTGCTGGTTATGTAACTGAGAGTGGATGTTAATTGCACGGCGCCACAGCACCTGCACTAATGAGCACTACGAAATGAGCATAATAGTGAGAGAGAGAGAGAGAGAGAGAGAGAGACATTCAAAGTCTTGGAAATGACCATTTTGGTCTCATCTACTTCAAAGGCAATAGCTGTGCACTTCAGCTTAAATGAAGACACAGCTGGTGTCGGTGAAGGGGAATTCCACCAATCTTTCCCATAATTCAGTCACTGAAATGTAAACAGAGCGATTCAGAGAGGTTTGGTGTGAAATGGTTCAGATGTCTTTACAGTGGTGGTGATAGGAACCAGGGGTCGCCATGACTACAACACACATATAGACATTTTATTTACTATCCAGAACCACCAGTGAACCTACACGAGTCTTCTGAGTTTATATGGAATGTTGATGATGGTAAATCAGTCATTAATCTGAAATAATATGTTTTCTTTGGAGACTATTTTGCCTCACAACACCCTGCATGTATTCCCTTCACCTTAAAAATGTTTTAAAAACCATGTTTTACACTGAAGTCAATGCTAAACACTAAAATATATTTCAGAATATATCACCATAATAACTGAATACATTTTAAAAAGCTTTTAAAATGTATGGGAAAATATTACATCCAGAAATATAGCATACAAAAATAAATGTATGTAAATGTGTTTATCAAATACATTTGAAAATGTATGAAAATGACCAAAATACTGTCTAATGCATCTTACTGTTCATTCATTGTGTGTGAGTGTCTTACTGCAAACGTACCACCACTGTGAACAACTCTGGCCTAAGCCTATTCCATACATGGGTGGGTTTTGCTTCTTTGTTCTTTGAAATTACTGACTTAACAGAAACAACAACAACAACAACAGCAACAACGACCAGAACAAAAACAACAACAGCAACAACGACAACCACAGCAACAGCAACAACCACAACAAAAACAACAACAAGCACAATAATAACTACAATAACAAGAACCATGACAACCACAACAAGAACCATAACAACCACAAATACCACAACAACCACCACAACAATCATGACAACAACTACAACAGCAACTGAACCAACACACCAACAAACAGACCAAAAACAACAACTGAAGCTAAAGAAGCCAATGAGAGAGAGAGAGAGAGAGAGAGAGAGAGACAGAGAGAGTAAGAGAGAGAGAAACAGAGAGAGAGACAGTAAGAGAGGGGGGGGGCACAGAGACAGTAAGAGAGAGTAAAAAAAGAGAGAGACAGAGAGAGAAAGTGGGAGACAGCAAGAGAGAGAGAGACAGAGAGACAGTGAGAGAGACAGTAAGAGAGAGAGAGTGAGAGAGAGAGACAGAGAGAGAGAGAGACAGTGAGACAGTTAGAGAGAGAGAGAGAGAGAGAGAGTAAGAGAGAGAGAGACAGTGAGAGAGAGAGAGAGCTGGGCCCGAGCCCACAGATAAAAGCTCAGCCACGGAGAGAGTGATAGGAAAGTAAGGATTACAGAGAGACAGGGGGAGGGACGGAGAGAGAGAGGGAGAGATAAAGAGAGAAGGGAGGGAGGGAGAGTAAGAGAGCGACAGAAACAGAGAGAACAAAAATGAAAAATGAGAAAAAATGAGAGAGTGAGAGAGAAAAAGAACGAGAAAAGACTTGAGAACAGAAAGTGAGAGAGGGACAGTTACGCTATGCGGGGAGAGGGAGAGAGAGGTAGAGAGATTGCGTGTGAGTGAGTGAGAGATACACACACAGATGGAGAGATAGAGTGAGGGAGGGAGGGGTTAAAGGGGAGGGAGATGCTCCGTGTTGTTTTTTTTTTTCTGTCCTTCAGCCCGCGCGGGGTAAATCCTCCTCCTCCTCGCGCTGTAAAGTGCAGCGGCAGAAGAAGCGCGAGCGGCACCCAAACGCAGCGCGCGGGAACTCCACCGACCGCTCTCACTTCTTTCTTAAAGCCTGTCCCGCGCGCTCGCGCACAGAAGTAGGACACCGAGCTCGCGCGCGCTGAGCAGCACAACTGCAGCGAGTAAAAAAAAATAAATAAATAAAACCAACAACAAAAAAAAACGTACAAAGAGCGTCCGCGCGCAGAAGAGAGGGAGAGAGAGAGAGAGAGAGGAGAGAGGGAGAGAGGAGTTACCGGCGCGGCGCACGTGAGGGGAGCGCCGCCGGCGGGGGAAGGAGGGAGAGGGAGCGCGAGCACACACTGCACGCGGGACAGAGAGGATTCGGTAAGTAACGTTACGGGAAGTCTGAAGCGGCGACGAGCGCGAGGGCGAGCACGCGGACGGTACAGCCTAGCCGGAATAGCGGCTTCGCTCACTCAGCGTCGACGCGGCGGCCGTTTAAAAACGAAAAAGTTGAATTTTTCAGCGTCCGCGAGGAAGCGCGAGCCCCGGCTTGTCTTTACTGACTGAAGCTAACTGCTAACGGGACGCGCGCGACACGCCCCGCGCTGCTTAACGGATTTTCCCCCAACTTTCACCGCGCTGAGAGTCCCGAGAGAACCGGGGACGTCACTAACGGCCCTGCGGGACGAGCAGGAACAGCAGGTGAGCCGGTTAAAGCTTTTTTGGGGAGTTTTCTCGGTCAAAGTCCGTTAAACTCTCAGCTCAGCTCTAACGGCTCTAACGGCTGCAGCGGAGCTCACAGTTCAAAATCCGGCTGAAACTGACGAACAGAGACCGGAACTTTTAGAGCAGATCAGACCCCGAGGATTCAGTGGGGTGATAGAAAACAGCGGTACTGTATTAAAACGACATAAAAAGTGATTTTATTTGTTTTTCTCTGTACGTAGCTAAATCTGTCCATCATTTCCACATAAATAAAATAACCTTACTGTTGGGGCAGAGCGGCGAACAACCCAACACATATTAAAGTTGGGATTATCCTGTTTCTATATAAGCAACATATACATCTCTGCTACAAACCAACACTCGAACTTTGTTTCTAGCACCTTCTGTTCATCCACAGTTCCACCAAAATGAGGGGAAGTGCAGTGTTACCGTTTACATGGATGACAGACCAGAGGGTCAGATTACCACCTGCTAGAAAAGCTGGATAAATTACTGGTTTAATTAGAGTTAATTCAATATAATTCTATGTTTAAGAAACACATACGGTTTCCAACAGTACTGCATTATATAGTGTCTGTCTATAAGACAGACAGATCGACTGATAACTGCACACACACATCAAATTATACATGTCGCTGTTGTCTGAACAAAACCTCGTATCTCCAAAAGAAGGGAAAAAAAACCGTGCTGTACTTCTAATGTAAGTCAGTGGAACCAGACTTATTTCCAAGTAGATTTTGGTCTCTTTTGGTCCATTTGTCATGAAATTTGCACAGAATATATGATACGAAAGCTGACGTGAGTCTGTGTGTCAATCAGTGACTGTTTTATTTTTTGTGCAGCGAAGGACAGCAAATAGAAACATCACACATCATTAATATAATATAATATATGGAACATTGTTTCTGAATGACTACAGCTTTACCAGCTGTTAATGTCAGTTTCATTAATATACTTACTTAAAACCAAAATACACCTCAAAGATACTAATAAGGTAGAAAAAATCCCTGTTTTTTAAATGTTTTCTCTTGTTCATCTTAAAACCTCTGTAAACATGTGGAACCAAAAGACAAAATTTACTTTATTCGTCTTTGTTTGCTAAAGGTGTCTGAGTACACAGTGTAACAGCTAACCCTGCAGTACGGAGGCTGTACTTTAGCCCAGCTAGCACTCACTGTGAGCTTGTCAGATGCTTCAAAATGGTGCTACTTTGTCAGCAACGAGACGGTGATTAAAGTCATATAAGGTTGAATTTTGTGATTTACACAAACAGCTCAGTAACCAAAAAAAACTTGTGTTGGAAAAAA
Organism: Colossoma macropomum; assembly: GCF_904425465.1. Taxonomy (NCBI): domain Eukaryota; kingdom Metazoa; phylum Chordata; class Actinopteri; order Characiformes; family Serrasalmidae; genus Colossoma; species Colossoma macropomum. The sequence continues at coordinate 33,889,154 of NW_023494800.1, forward strand.
ATAACTTATCTGCCCTGAAAACACTCTTTGGCTCAGATCTCTTTAAAACGCTGATGAATCTCTCTGAATTTTGGTGGGAAGCTGCGGCTAGGAACTGCGGTAATGTGGCCAGAAGCTCATGCTGCTTGACCTTGTATAACAACGTAAAAAGCCTGTGTTAAATTGTGCCCCGTTAGGTGGTTCCCCACGATCCACTACTTCTAACTATTGCTGAAAAAAACTAACAGACAGGACTTGTATTGTTGTAATGTGTTTTAGCCATTCTCCTGCTAGAAACACCAGCGCAGACCAGCTCAACTGGTCACCAGCAAAGCCAGCATATCACTAACAAAACCTGATATCTCCAAAAAGGTCACTTTACAGGACAAAGAACAATGTTTTTAACTTTTAATGGTAGTTAACAGAGAATTAATTTTTTCTGACTAATCTTGGAGCGTTTCTGTTGATCCATTCATCATGAAATTTTGACACAACATAAAGAGCAACTAGATTTTTCAAATTATATCAAAAAAAAGAAAACGACAAAAATGGATGGTTTTGTCTTAACAGCAGTGATGTGTTGTGGTTTGGACACTAGCGCACTGGTCAAGAGTGGTAGAAGTTAATTTGCTGGTCACCAGCAAAACCAGCATATGTTGTGTTTCAGATGCTGGTATGCTGGTCAACCAGTATGACCACACTGTGGGTGACCAGTTAAACCAGCACCAGACTAGCACTAGAACAGTATAAACCAGATTAGACCAGCATGGAATGCATGCTGATGTATGCTGGCTTTTTCAGCAAGGTCAAATGATGTATTACAATACATTATAATACAATACAGTATGCTTTTCTGAACATATCGTGCGTATCGACAGTATTTGTACTGCACTGACCAACTGCATGTTTCATTATAAAAAGAGCAAAATTAGTTGCATTTAACTGGATTTAGCGCACAACAGTTTGCCAAATATTCAATAAAATCATTGCATTTTTTTGACAGTATTTTTAAATATAGCATTGCTGTTTTTTCTGTTCCAACTGAACTGTATTATTTTTTTTTATATCACCCACCTTTATGATGTATTTAAATCAAGTAGATAAAATTCATCTTTTTCAGTGCACAGCGTTAATATTTCATATACTCAGGCCTTAAAAGTTATTCATTAAGACTGTTGTATGAGTCTAATGATTGGAAAGCCAGCCAGACAGCGCCGTTTAAGGTACAACACATGCGTGTATCCAACTGTTGAAAGAAATTAGCGTGATAAGCAACTATGGCTCGCTAATTTTTGATAGTTATGTCGTCTTATCATCGCCTAGCCTACTTTGTACAATAGGTCACAGAGCAGCACTGCTGAAGGGACTCACATTCATTTACTGATAGCTGTGTACTGAGTAAATCAGCCAATCACAGCAGGTTATGCTCATTATTAAAAGCATTGTCATCATGCTCTTGTAGCTGGCTGGGAACTACACTGAGGCAGATTTTCACCGTAAAACGTAACTGATGCTTTATTGATGAGGGCTGACTGTCTCGCTTTCCATAACTGAGGTGACCAGAAGAGCGGCCATGCTGCATTCCAGGGTGGCACTGGCCACCCCTGGCCACCCCTTGGCTAGGCCTCTGCTAGTAACCAGAAACAATGCCTAACTGCTTCCACCTGCTGTAAACATAATTTAGAGCAAAATAATTAGATGTACTGAAAGCTTTTTCAGAGGTTTTCCTCTGTACAGATCAAACGGTGTAGCTGTTTGGGTTGAAATAACACTAACTGGCAACCGCCAACGAACACAAACCCCAACCAGATTCACTCGCGACAACATAAACTGTTGATTTTGGATGTTTACCTGAGGAAAAGTCCACTGAAGGAACACCCAGTACCCACAGACGTAACTATAGTGGAACCGCTTTTGGTGGAACCATTAAAAAAATATATAACAGATTCTCCATCATACATTGTTTAAAAATATGGTTCTCCAAGGGTTGTTTAGTAAAGGGCATGGCTCTGTATACAACTATGTTACTCAAAGAACCATTTGCTTAAATGGTTCTTTGCATGGTGAAACTGTTCTTCAGATTAATTGAGAGTGTGCTGAATATGGTTCTATATAAAGGGTTCTTACAGGCTTGACAATATAACAAAAGAAGAATGCTTTTTGGTGCTATGTAGAACCATTTTCAAGGAAGCTCTGTACAGAATGACATACTCTGCATTCTCCATCAGCCTGTAGAACTTTCTCACCATGCAAAGAACCATTTAAACATGTGGTTCTAAATAGAACCGTTGCCTTTACTAAAGAACCCTTTTTCAAAGTTTGTAGCATGGAACGATTTGTGTGCACAATTTAAAAAGAAGGTTCTTCAAAGGTTCTTGGGGTAAAGATAATGGTTCTGTGTAGAACCATAAATACTTAAAGAACCCTTTGTATGATTAAAGGGTTCTTTGCATCGTGAAAAGGTTCTTCAGATTAATGAAAGGGTTCTATATAGAACTTTTTGGAAAAGGGTTCTTTCTATATAGCACCAAAAAGGTTTCTTCTATTGTTACAGGCTTGACCTCGTAACCATAGCTGCCTTTTTGGTGCTATATAGAACCCTTTTCCAAAAAGTTCTATACAGAGCCATCTACAGCACATTCAATTTGAAGAACACTCTCACAATGCAAAGAACATTTTAATCATGCAAAAGGTTCTTTGAGTGTTCACAGTTGTATGTAGAACCCATAATGTATCCAAATCATTCTTTGAGTGTTTGTGTTATTAAAGAACCCTCGAAGAACCTCATTTTTTAAGCTGTGCACGATCGTTGGCTGGAATGATTCGTGGTTGTGCTAAACTCCAGGTCGTGACTTCAACAAAACAAACTCTGTGCAGCTTTACCCGTGTTCACGGTTTTACCGTGTGATTCCACAATTGGTGACGTTTGTGTCCCGTTAATATTACATTTAGAAATATGTATGTAAAGCGGTTTAAAACATGGATGTTCTTCACATCGAAGGACATCAGCAGTTCGAGTTCGCCGTAAAAAGGGCGCGGTCACTTCTTTGGTTCGCGTCCTCGGATTCTTTGAACTTTGCTTTCAGACTTTTAACTGTTCTTTGACTCTGCAGCCTCGTTCTCTTTGAGCCGCATTCGGCCATTTCTTTAGAAACCTCTTCAAACACGGAGGGTTTGGATGAGTCTCTTCTAATTTTCATACAGAAAGATCACCCCAGATGTTTATGAGTCTCAGCAGCGCGAAATCATGACGAATGTAGAGTTGGATTGATGTAAAAGCCGCGTGAATTCCAATCTGGCTGTTGAGACAATTTACATTACGATATGCGGAGCATATTCACAGTACAAACCTTGTCTGTGAACTATGAGGGCAAAAAACAAAAAAAAAAAACAAAATAATCGACTGATTGATTTGAGGTCATATCACCCAGCACTAGGCACAGTGGCACAGGGTCCTTTCAGTGTGGAGTTTGCATGTTCTCCCCATGTCTGCGTGGGTTTCCTCCCACAGTCCAAAGACATGCTGTCAGACCAATTGGAGACACTAAATAGTGTGTGGGTGTGTGAATGTATATGTCTGTCTGCTCTGCGATGGACTGGCGACCTGTTCATCACAGGGCAGACAGACAGACATACACATTCACACACCTGCTTTCCGCCCAATCCCAATTGATTGTTTTTGTATTAGATGTTTTTATTTGAAGATAAATGTTACAGTCTACTGTATTATTTCACAAAAGCTCCAGAGTTTGAGGGGTGGGTGAACGTGCCCATAGGACGAGGGTTGAAAAAGCAGTCATATTTTAAATATCAAAATTGCGATTTTTATTACAGCCTACATTATTAACAATTTTGCTTTAACAAGTTCTGTGTGGGGAAATTTAACACAGAGCTTGTGAACTGTCTGTAGTATAGTCAGACCAATCATAAGTAACAAAACACCAATGCACAGGACAAGACAACCACAACTAACTAGCCACCTGGAACACTATATGTCCAGCCAGAAAAAGTGGATCTACTGGTCATCTTGGCCAGTAAACAGGCCTGGACCTTAATTTCTACAAAATGAACCGCAGTCACAATGTTGGTCAGAAAAATCACGATCAGATATTTGCCCAAATTGTTCAGCCGTTAACAGGACTCAGTTGACCAGAGGAGGGTGAATGCAGTTCTGTCAGGAACGATCAGCAAATCCACAAAAATATACTTATAATAAAAAATATACATATAATAAATACTTTTAGTGGGATTTGTAAAATAACAGTTTGTCCCAGCATGACGTTTACTTTTTTTTAAAGCACTTTAAAACTGTTATTCTTAACTCTTTCATTTCAGATCTGTTGGTGTGACGCGAATTTAGGAAGATTGGGATTGAATGTTACCTCTCTCGCGTGCCAGCGGACACCTCCCCTGTCCTGATGAGGGAAAAGACATGCTGGCCGAGGATCCACAGACCACAGTGTGCAGCAGCGGTGGAGCACATTCTGAGGGAGCTCACGGGTGACCCACTGACATGCGCACATCAGGTCAACAGTCGGCTGGATAGCAGAAAATAAAAATAAACTCAACAGACTTGGCCAGACACCCCAAAACTGTATACACAGACCTTGAAACTCTCAGCGCATGAAAATATCTAGAACTAAAAATAAAAACAAAGCTCTGACCTTTGCACATCGAGGGACACGTGCAGGATGATCACGGGAAAGTTACCGGACATTTCCACTTGACCGCTGTTCCATGTTAACGTCCCCTCCTTCTGAATTTCCGGTGGACCCCCTCCCTCCCCTCCCGGTTCCCGCGCGCCTGTCATGCTGGTGCAGGTCGCACTCCTCTCTCCGCTGCTGCTGCTGCTGCACGCGCCGGCGCTGACCCAGGGCCAGTACGACCAGTGCCGGTCGCTCGTGAGCACGGACGACGGCGCCGTGTGGGAGCAGTACGCCTGCCAGCCCAAGGCGCAGACCATGAAGGACTACATGCGAATCAGGGTGGAGCCGCCAGGCATCACGTGTGGGAACCCTCCAGAGAGATTCTGCACGCTGGTGAGTTTGGTCACCTTATGTTCCTTCTGCAAAGGCTGAATGAGCAGCTATGAGTTCTGGAATTTGTATTACTTCGTTACTTCTACTTTAAGTATATACAGTATATATGTAAGTACTTATTACTTGGTAACTGTCCCAACCTCTGGGGTTACTTTGTCCTAATACAGCTGTAATTTTACATGCCCACAAAACACGCCCACTATAAGACACTCCCACCACAATACCCTCCCACTACAAGACACTACAAGACACTTCCACTGCAGGACTCCTCCATTACAAGACACTCCCAAAAACACACCCACTACAAGATGCTTCCTTTACAAGACGCTCCCACGGCAAGACACACTGCAGGACACTTTCACTTCAAGATGCACCCACTACAAGACATTTGCACTGCAGGACACTTACACTACAAGACACACTCACTATAAGACGTTCACGCCATGAGACATTCGCACCACAAGACACACTCACTACAAGAGGCACCCAGTACAGGACACTTCCACTATAATACGCACCCACTACTAGACACTTCCACTGCAAGATGCTACCACCAAAAGACAAACCCACTACAAGACATTTCCACTACAGGACCCTTCCACTACAAGACACGCCCGCTACAAGGTGCTCCTGCTACAAGTAATGCTTGCTTTAGGATGTGCCCACTGGCCATTGTATTGGGTGTGTCTTGTAGTAGTGGGTGTGTTTTGTATTGGGGCATGTCTTGTAGTAGTGGGTGTGGATAAATTGGGGTGTGTCCTGTAAAGGTATGTCTTGTACTAGTGGGTGTGGGTGTAGGGCGTGTCCTGTAGAGGCATGTCTTGCAGTTGTGGACATTGTTTGAACCGGGGCGTGTCTTGTAGCAGTGAGCGCGTATTGTAGAAGGTGATGTTTTGTATTAGTGGGTGTGTCTTGTAGTAGCAGGGCATGTTTTTAATTTGCCTAGTAGTAGACATACTTTATGCATGATTCAAAATAGAAATGACAGGCGACCAACTCTAAGATAAAAAAGGAAAAATAAACGGAAAAAGTGGCTAAGGTCAGCAGAGAGCGAGGGCTCAGTGGGGGCTCGAGAGTTCGCATGCCGAGGTGTTGTTTACCCAGGAAGGACATGGGGCGCGCAGTAGGAGAGTTTATTCTCAAGGGCAGAAGGGTGTGCGTTTAGATGGCTCGCACACACAGAGACGGAGGATTAGTTTAAGGATTATTTCAACCATGACGTAATCATAAATGCTTTAAAATGTAACATTTTATCATTAGATAACACAAACTCAGCCTGAGTCTCACGGCATGAAGTTTTCTGAGGGGCAGCTCAGACCAAAGGTCTGGTGTCATTAAAGGTGAATTCCACAGATTTTTCAACAATTTCTGCAAAATTCAGCGACTGAGATGTAAACAAAGGTGTTCAGACTGCTTTGTAGAGAAACTTGCCTACTCAGCATTGTTTACAGTGGTGATCCAACACAAATATAGCCATTTTACATTTTACTGTTTAAAACCACCAGTGAACCTACACGTCTTCAGAGTCTGTATATGTTATGTTAGCAATGGTGAATAGTGATAAATTCGACAAACATGTTTTCTTTGGGTACTGTTTTTCTTTGCATGTAACTCTCCAGCATGAATGTATTTAAAATTACAACTGTCGATATCGCCTAAAACCATGTGACTGCCGTTCAAATGAACAAACAACTCATATTGAGTTGCTGACTTTAAACTGTTGGGCTGAATATAATTGCGAGGTATAAATGTTAATACAGTGATGTCTAAAAACTGTCTTTGTCAAATAAGCCGTAAAGAAACTGTATTGTTTTACTCATGGGCATCACCGCCTGGTTTTAGTTTCAGTGCACAGTGTGACACAAGCTAGCAAAGCTGCTGTAGCTCAGTTTTCCAGTGTGTTTGCTCAGTACTCGGGTGCGCAGCATGTTATTCTGAATGAGACAGCTTTGTTGATAATTGTCCATCATCAGAGTTGTCTGTAGGGGTTGCGTTTCACGTAGCATGTCGATCAGACGGTGCATTTTCGTACAGTGTGAGTGTGTAAATTGCAGGCTTTGTCCGTACACAGTATATACATATATTCAAAGGTACAGTGTGAGTCACTAAAGAACAACCTCTCTAAAGTCACAGAGTACCTGTCTGGATTTAGAGGACATTCAACTACAGCTCAGCCGCCAAAAAGACTCCCAAGATGTAAAACTCTGGATGTATTAACCTCGGATGTGATTTCTGCTGTCATTGTGCTACAAAGACTGTTGCTGAGAGAGACAGATGAGGATCAAAACTATGAAACATACTTTACTTACAGCTGTACAGAAGCACTTTTCTGATGTAGAACAAAATCTGCCTTTCTCCACTGCATTGCTACTCGATTTAAGGTAACTAATGTATCACAGCCAGCTAATTCACGCCAATTAAAATGAGCTAGATTATGATGTAAGTGTCAAGGTGCACTGAGATCATTTGCACTAACGACTTAATTTTAGTACACACTTAAAACCATGAACACTCAAAGAAGTCTTTGCATGATTAAAGGGTTCTTTGCATCGTGAAAGTGTTCTTCAGATTAATGGAGAATGAGCTGTAAATGCTTCTATTTGGAATCTTTTTGAAAAGGGTTCTATGTAGCACCAAAAAGGGTTCTTCTATTGATATCTTGACATCATAAAAATAGCAAAACCTTTTTTGGTGCTATATAGAACCTTTTTCAAAAAGGTTCCATATAGAAGCATTTACAGCACATTCTCCATCGTTCTGAAGAACCCTTTCACGATGCAAAGAACGCTTTAATCATGCAGAGACTTCTTTGAGTGTTAATAGTTCTACATAGAACCATCTTTTTTACTAAAGAACCCTTGAAGAAGCATCCTTTTTAAGAGTGTAGGTTAAACAGTATGTATCAGTACGGCATTGGCAAGTACTTACACTCGTTCTGAAAAAAATGGTATCAGTGTATCCCTCATTAAAACCACTGAACTCAGAGTTTTTGATGGCAGTTTGTGGCTGGGTCAAAATATTGTGATGCATATCGCTGATGTCGGAAAACCTCATATATCCAAAATGGTAACATTACAGGAGAAGGAAAAATCCTACTTTACCTTTAATGTAAGTCAACGGAACCAGACATTTTTCAAAGTCATTTTGGGCCGTTTCTTTTGGTCTGTTCTTCATGAAGTTTACAGACAATGTAAAAGAGCAACAGGCTTTTTCAAATAATGTCAAAAACTGAAAAACGGAAGTGTGAGGTTTCCATCCGACAGCAGCGATATCGTGTATTGTGAAAATGTAATATATAAGCACTATGATATGATATTTTTACTGCATCGCCCACCCCTGAAATCAGGCCATAATCCAGCCGGATTAGTAGTAAATATAACGCAATTACAGAGAAATTTAACAGCTTTCTCTTTAGTTTGTTTTTGTCTCGGCACTACACTCGTCAAGTTCATGTGGTTAATGGTGGAATTTTGCAGAAAATTTGGTGGAATTCCCCTTTTAAATGGACCAGACCTACTACTGGGGGTCCTTTTAAACTTGTATTACACACTTCAACAGCTTGAGAACTCTGTTCACATTGTAGTCCACATATTTACTGGATAATAAGCTTGAATATTAAGGATGTAATGTTGTCATAAGAAGGCTGGGATTTTAAAGGGTTAAACAAATATTAGTGTTGTGGGAAAAGAAGTAATACAGCGCTGATTACTCTCAAAATCAAATTATCCAGAGAGTCTTATGCGTGCACAGATGCATGTACAACACGCACTCACACCCTCGCGCACACACACACACACACACACACACACACACACACATTCAGTAGAAAGCTGAAAATGGACACAGCTCACAGATACTTAGTGGTAATGATCTGTTTAAAACTACAGGAAAAGCTGATTCAGGGAAAAAGCTTTGCTCTCACACACACACACACACACACACACACACACACACAGACCTAGAATTACATACACACTCCAGTGAACCTTCTTCAGTAGCCCACTGCTCTCTTCATACCACTACGAAAAACAAAACTTGCTCACTGAATACTTAAGACATTTATTTCAACCCATTATGGAAAAACAAAACCCCAGCAAGCAAAAGCACCTGCACACAAACACACACACACACACACACGCTATAGTGTTCTGTATTGATGGAGCAGGCCGCTAATGGACTGGGCTCTAGAATGTTCCTCGGGTCTTGCGGAGCTCTGAAATATTGATGGGGTCCTTAATGGCCCGGTACACGGGGCGTCCGCTCCGCTCCCGAGCCTTCTCCACAGCACTCTGGACGAGAGCAAGACAGACAGGCCGGTCAGAGTCAGCAGATTAGCCCACACAGGACTCTACAGGAGCCCTTCATCAATCCAGACTTCTGTCATCTCTCAGTCCATCCGTTCATCCCTTCATTCGTTCATCAGGTCATGCCTAAAGTCCCAGGAGCCAGTGTAGGACAGGCAGAAGGGGTCTAAATCTCAGACGTCCCAAATATTTAATTTGGTTATGAATACGGTTCTTTAGGGAAAGATTCGGTGCGTTATGAAATTTCAAACTTCAACACCATTAAATTCATCTCTCTTCGAAATTACACTGAATACACAAATGTGACCGGAGGAACAGTTAAAATGAAAACAATACACCAGGCTCGGCCTGTCACAATCAAGAAATTGATTATTAATTGCAATCAGCGATTTAATTTACCTTTTTTTTCATTGTATGCAACTATCAAAGTACGATCCTAACGTGGGGAAATTTATTGACTACCTATTGTGCTTATTAGCTTTCGTTAATATGTAGCTTACAACTGAAGCAGATATAGCTCAGCTCAAATAAACAAACATCACTCACTGCTGACCTTCTGTTCTTAACAAACATCAAATAAACAGACAATACTCTCCCGGTCTGAGCCTGACGGGGCCGATAGAATATGGGGTTTCGGGCTAAATTTGGGCCAGTTTTTCACACATAACATCAGACTCTGATTATTTTTAAATTAGTGATATTTTATGTACTTCTATTTGAAGGAATATGCCTGTCTCTCTAGTAGGGGTGTAACATGTAACATAATATGTGTTGTTCGTCCCGAACCACCATGGTATGGACATTAAGGTTCGGTACGAAGTGTGGTGTGAACCAAACTGTGATCTTTGTGTACCGTTGACCCCTATTCTCTAGTAACTTTGTAGTGTCCAGCTGTGGGAATAGCTCTGGAGTTTAGAGAGGGGGTGTCCCTGAACAAAACTGGGGATGAAGTGCAACAGTAAAACAATTTCAGCCAGTTTTGCCTCGTGTTTGTTTTGAAATGAGTGATTTTTTTAAGGTAGATTTGCTTGTTCATTCGCTCTCTTTCTAGTATAGTCAGTGTCAACCTCAGCCACAACTCAACTCAACTCACCTATGTTGTGTAACAGCAAAATATAGGAACTTGTAGTAGACCTTGAAACAAATACTTGGACTATTCAGAACTTCAAAATGACAACTTTACAGGAAAAGGAAAAAACCTACTTTATTTTTAATGTAAGTCAATGTAATCAGACTTTTTTCCTAGTCATTTTAGGCTGTTTCTTTTGGTTCATTCGGTATGAAATTTACACGCAAAGTAAAGAGCAACAGGCAACATTTTCACATTATGTCAAAAACCGAAAAATGACAAAAATGGAGATATGACATGTTCTGACAGCAGCGGTATGTATATACATATAAAATGAGGTTGGTTTTAAACCTGCCTATTTACTTGAACTACATCCCTGACATCTTTTTGTAAACTACGTCCCATATTATGTGTTTGGGGTCGGAGTGCTTGAAGTTGCAGTGCATGCTGGGGATAGTTTTGCAGCTCATCGAGAAACAGGCTAATATTAGTATTAATATTAATAGAAAATGTAAATAATTTTATGTGCTGGAGGACTGTTCCTCGAGATTGACTTTGCCCGCGTGCCTTGTGTTTGACACAATGGTGTCTAAGACAAAGGGTCCCAAACCGGTCTTACTAACTGTTGGCCATAGTTGAAATAAACAGAAAGCTTGCTAAAGGGAACTGTTTAGCTCTGAGTGAGTCAGTGACGTCTTCTCTGTGGAAGCATTAAGAACTGGGCATCATGTCAGATGAAAAGCACACTGGTCACGTACAGCCTAGAGCTTGTGATAGCAGAATGAGGGGCACATCGTCTCTTCAGCATCATGTTAACCATGGATGCGGCCTTCCACAGCAGCTACTCGCCAGAAATAAGTCAGAGGGCTGCCTCACAGCAGCTGAGGCAGTGTCACTGCGGCGAAAGCCTGTCTAGTTTATTTTCTGTTGATCATCTCAAGTGTGTAGTGAAAGCTAAGCATTGTAAAACCATGTCTGCAGCACCAGCCTGGTTGGGTTGGGTCTCAAGGTCATGGGTACGGGTTGGGCCATCTTGTGTTTTTTTGCTTATTTACATTGACTTGCCTCAGCCTAACTGATGGAAACTCACCCATCAGGTCTGTTTGTTTCAACGCAAACAAATGTGATTGTGAATTCTAACAGCTGTGGTAAATAATTGCGATTAGCTGAAGTAAATGCAATTAGGTGATTATATAATCTCTATGGCAGGCCTACATAAAGCTATTTGCATTTTTAATAGCCCATTACTGAATTATTGTAATCAATTATAATAGATTGTATTGTCACCTTTAGGTCGATGCATCGTAATATATGGATAAATGTTTGTTCCACTAACAGAGGCTGACTGTCAGCGTTTCAGACTAGACTGTACTAGACTGCGCCTCTGTCGCTCTATCCCTTTATCAATCCGTCTCTCCATCCCTAAATCCCTTCATCCTTTCTATCTTTCATCTGTCCATTGTGGAAAAGCAACAAGGGGAAACAAAGAAGTGCTATCCCATGTAGGACAGACAGACAGACAGGCAGGTCACGGGACATCGCCCTCTTTGCTCATAATCCCTTCATCCCTTCGTGAAATCTACTCACTGAAACGTGGAGTGAAACGAACAGTCGAGTTAACGTTGTGGGAGTTCATTGAAGTCTTTATGGATCTTCATGGATGCAGGCGCAGAGCAGGCGTTTGGCGTTGGAGCTGTTTGGGGAGGAGTTCGTCTAACCCATATAGGACAGATAGATAGACAAAATTAGTGTTTTTCAACCGAAAGATAGACCCGTCTCTTGCTCTACATCTCTTCCTTTGTATCTTTACGTCCATCTATGTGTCCTTCCATTCCTTTTTAGAGTCAAAGCCAAATAAGGCATATCAAAATAGTCATTTTAGAAATTTATTTAAAAATAATGTGTAAATGTGTTGATATTTGTTTTCAAACATACAGAAAATGTCAGCAAGTGCAGCCACACTTTTTTGGAGGGGATTTTTCCCAATTTTCTCACCAATTTAGTCGTACCCAATTCTACCCACTAGTTAGGACTTCCCCATTCACACGATAGCACCAGCACTAGGTGGGTGAAGGCTAGCACAGGCTTCCTCTGAGACCTGTGAAGCACCATCAAAACGCAATGTCATTGGACAGCCAAATGTGCTCAGAGGAGAACGCCAACCACCAGATCTGTTGCATCAGCTAGCAGACACCTGCGATGGCTAGCATCGCTCGTAGTGATGGGGGGGAGGCAGGTTAATCCCACCCACCCAGAGAGAGGGAGGCCAACTGTGCTCTCTTAGACTCTCGATCACGGATGTAGCGTCACTAGGGATCAAACTCACGATCTCCTGAAGAAAGGGCCAACGCTTACCCTGCGTTCACGGCAGCAACTTTTCGCATCTTGTCACCCAAATCGCTGGTCGCTCATCGCCTGTGGGCGTTTCTGAAACTCCAACTGACCGTTGGTTGCCATGGTTTCATTGACGCTAAGAACAAATTTAGATATGTTTAAACTACAAATAAAAATCCTGGTGAGAAATCACTCGGGTGCTTATTTGTATTTAATCCACGTGTCTGTGCAGTCAGATGTGAGGAAAACAGTGTTTGGTCTTTTTGTGATTACTACTTTTTAGCGCTGCTGCCATTTTTCAGTCTCTAGAAGGAACAATTATCTAGGAACCAAAGAAAGAGCGTACAGTTTCACAGTGGCGGAGACAAAGCGCGTACTATGCTGCTCAATTCCTATTGGTATTCGCTACGTCGCTTCACTCCTTATTTGCATAAAGTTACACTCCGCTCACCTTCGTCGCGTCGCTGACTCCGGCCACTTCATGTTGCCAATGTTTGCACCGCCTCCTGTTGCCGGAAATCGTCAGCTCTCATTGAAAATGAATGACTTCTGGCCGTCTTGTCCTGTTGCTGCCGGTGTGAATGCAGGGTTAGACAGTTGCGCCACTAATTTATTAATTACTATGGCCATTGCAAACAAGTACGCATGGAAAACTTTGCCCTCAAGCTTGAGGTTATAAGTTTTTCAAATAAATAAAAATATTTTGAATAAAAACACGTAGTTTCATTGCTGCGGTAACACCACCTGCTAAACTGAACCAGCCTAACCATATCTCAGAAATGCTACAAACTTCGGCATTGCACCAGGAACGATGCTTGGGGTCTTCTTTATGATACAGTACCCTGACCACTGTTTCTTAAAAGCTGATCAGAATAAAAGTCCTTGGTTGTCGGTTGTGCCTCGTGACATTCGTCAAGTTAAAACGAGCTGAACATTTTCAGTAATTCCTGGAGTGCTTCGCTGCCTCCTCATCCCATATGAAGGGAAAGGTGGGCCGTTTGAGCGTATGCACTCTGTATTAGTCAGCGTCACTCCTGGGGTTCTGCCGTGGACCGAAAAGCGTAAGATTTAGGAAGACTGAGGAAGATGGAGTGAGTAACTGACAAGAGGGAGCAAAACAGTAACAAAGGGAGAGATGAGAGGAGGAGAATAATAGAGAGAGAGAGTCAAAACGTGTGTAGTGTGTGGAGTAACGATGTGGACGCTGGCCAGACGCTCGGACCATGCTGCGAGTCTGTCTCTCTCTGCTGCCGGCCGGCTTTGAACACATGACGTAATCCTCCAGCAGTGCAGCGCTGTTAGTCAGTAAGATTGTGTGGATTTTTGCCTGGATTTGTTTGTTTATATTTCTGCCCAATTACCTCCCCCCAACTTTCGTTGCAGCCGGTTCCCCCCTGCTGTCTGAATCTACCCTTTTGTAGAGCACCAGCCAATCTGGAAGCTTTAAAGCCAACACGTGCTTCCTCTGAGACACTTGAAGCCACAAACTCTTTTTGATCTGCGGCTCCTGCAGCCTCGCAGGTCAGCTGAGCGTGTTCGGAGGTGAGCGCTGACCGCCCAGTTTTCTGAAAGCTGGCAGATGCCCATGATTAGCCAGCAATGCTGTAGGACAGACAGGAAAGAGGAACTAAGCCAACTTTGCACCCAGAGGGCAGCAGGGGTTATTTTTCTTGGAACCCTGGCCGCAGATGGCTCAGGCAGAGTCGGGATCTGAACTTGAGTCTGAGCAGGTGACCGTATTCAGCTGGTAACTGTGTTCGGTGCAGCTCTGGGTGAGCATACACTGATCAGCCATAACATTAAAACCACCTTGTTTCTACACACGCTGTCCATTTGATCAGCTCCACTGACCATATAGGAGCACTTTGTAGTTCTACAGTTACAGACTGCAGTCCATCTGTTTCTCTGTGTACTTCTCTGTCACCCTGTTCTTCAATAGTCAGGACCCCACAGAGCAGGTATTATTTGGGTGGTGGGTCATTCTCAGCAGTAACACTGACGTGGTGGTGGTGTGTTAGTGTGTGTTGTGCTGGTCTGAGAGGATCAGACACAGCAGTGCTGCTGGAGTTTTTAAACACCTCAGTGTCACTGCTGGACTGAGAATAGTCCACCAACCAAAAATATCCAGCCAACAGCATCTCTGACTTTACATCTACAAGGTGGACCAACACGGTAGGAGTGTTTAATAAACAAGGTAGGAGTGTTTAATAAAGTGGACAGTGAGTGGTTAAAATCTCCAGCAGAAGCAAAAATACTAGTTTTACTGCCCAAACAAGGATTTGAACCCTGATTGCCAGCATATAAAGCTGTAGTGTTATCCACTATGCTATCTAACTGCTATGAATCTTGGATTCAGCTCTACAGAGCCTGGCATACATTCTCGTTTTGCCATAACAAAAACTTGGTTTAGGAGTTATCAGTTATCTTCATTATGCAATGTGTCGATTTTTTGATGGTGGTCTTGCTGAAACAGATATTAAAGATTGGCCATATAAAAAAAAATAACTATGCACTTGTAGGGGCACTTGTACAGTCTGAGGGTAAAGGGGCAGGGACTCAAGCCCACCTCTGTGGTCTATATACACACTTATAGTATTAGTTTGGTATTTTAATTATGATTTTAAATAGACATGCTAAACGTGGAAACTGCAATGGAATAAAGAAAAATAACTAAAACTTGAGCTGAGAATAAAGTCACAAAATCCAGTGTACTTGAAAACGTAAAGGAAATGTTTAGCCATTCGCTGCATTATTTTTTTGGTTTTATGTTTGCACTTTTGCATTGTTGTGTGAATTTGTCATCTGAAAACGGGTCTGCAGATGCACCGCCTTTCCTTTCTACTTCTGTTGTTTTGCTGTATTTTTCATATTGAACGTTTTGCCCATCTTTTTGACCATTTTTGGCTGAAACGTTTTGGTGGTAGGTCTGTCAGAATGATGACATTTCAGCAGATGATCAGTTGCAATATACATAATTTTGATCAGTGATTTAATTGTCTTTTTTCTTCATTGTGCACAACTATTAACGTACACGTGATTTGCCAATTAGCTTGAAGACCGAGCTTGAGCTCAAATAAACAAACATTGCTCACTGCTGCCCTCTAAAGGTGTGCACCAGTACCAGGCTTATTACACACTAAGGCTTATTACTCTGTAAATACAGGGATTTCAATGCAAACTGGCTGAGTTATTCTTTTAAGGGATGATGTTTCTCAATAAATGCGTTTCAGCTTTCCTGTGTTTACGTGTAAATGCACGATCCAACAGATGTAAATGCACCCAATTTCATATTGTTTGTTGTGATGTAAACATATGAATGTAAAAGCTAACAACTGTGTTTAATAATTGCAGCCTGCTAAATTAATTGTTATCAATCATCCCCAGTTTTAATGTGAGGTGGTGGGCCAGAGGGACCAGAGGTCGTTTATGAAACCCTAAGGGAGCTGGCCAGTTGCACCACTCAGCTGGCCGGCCTTTTTTATTTTATTTTTTACATTTGTGTGACAGTGTTCATGCTGGTGTTGGTGTCAGTGTGCATCTCATGAGCTGGCAAAGCTCTCCGGGCGTACAGTGCGTGTTTGAAGTGTGCGTGTGAGAGTTCAGCTTCACTAATGATGGCGAATCACTAGCTAAGCGTAAAACAGAGAAAAAAAAAAACAACTCCAGCACAAGCTCACACGCGTGTTTCATGCATGTGTGCTCAGTTCAGCAGAAGAAACATTCGACTGGCTCGTATTCAAAACTGCATGTGAGAGCATATGTTTGTGTGCGTGTGTGTGTGTGTGTGTGTGTGTGTGTGTGTGTTTGCTCCACAACAGAGCTGCCTGTTTTAGAGGCACAAATGAGCCAATGCTAAAAATAGCCAAGAGAGAGCAAGAGAGAGGAGGGAGAGAGAGATGGAGAGAGAGAGAGAGAGAGAGAGAGAGAGAGAGAGAGAGAGAGAGAGAGAACAGGGGGAGGAGAAGGGAAAGAGGAGAGAATGAGGAAGTACAGTTTGAACAACAGAGCAAGAGAGAGAAAGAGAGAGAGAGAGAGAGAGAGGTGTCTCTGGGCTTCTGGGTTAAATCAGCATTCATACTTCAGAATCAACACTGAAAATTGTGCTGAAATCGCAGAGCGTGTTGTCAGTGCACCTCGTCTACAGGGTGATGTCAGGGTGTGAATTGACTGATAGCATTTTGAATAAGCAGTTATTGACAAATTAGGTCTGAAATTCCCTGCAGGCAGAATGGGAGGAGAGAGGAAAGGAGGGGAAAGAAGAGCACTCAGGATCCTCAGAGAGAGAGACAGACAGAGATGTGAGGGCGAGACAGGAAGAGATGAAGGCAGAGTGTCTCCCACTGATTTCACTTAACCATGTCTAGGCCAGGGTTGCCAGGATTGCTTCCAGAGTTTACAGCCAAAAAAACTGCATGAAAACAGCCCAAAGGGTGCACATTAAAAATAACGTACTGTCATTTGAACCATAATCCTGAACAATACTGCACTGACATGAGTAATAAGCTACATTAAACACTAAAGTCTTGCAAAAAAATTGCAGCAGGCCCAAAGTTTTATTACACACTTCTATAACCTAACAATAGCTCAACCAGTTTGCATTGGGGTCTCTGTAATTTCTGAATAATAAGCAATGTAAGTATGTAAGCCTGAAATTTTAAGGGGTTAAATTGTCACGGCACTGTCCGTCTTTTAAACAAATATGTGACCGACATGAAGAAATAAAAGCTTTTTACATAATTTTTAAAGCCCTCGAACATTTGAGAAACACCTAGACAAACAACTATTTATAATTTCTGTTTGATTTGTATGTGTATCTTATTTCCATAATATAATATGCTGATCAGGCATAACATTATGACCACCTCCTTGTTTCTACACTCATTGTCCATTTTATCAGCTCCACTTACTATATAGGTGCACTTTGTAGTTCTACAGTTACAGACTGTAGTCCATCTGTTTCTCTGCATACTTTGTTAGCCCCCTTTTACCCTGTTCTTCAGTGGTCAGGACCCCCATGGACCCTCACAGAGCAGGTACTATTTGGGTGTTGGATCATTCTCAGCACTGCAGTAACACTGATGTGGTGGTGGTGTGTTAGTGTGTGTTGTGCTGGTACGAGTGGATCAGACACAGCAGTGCTGCTGGAGTTTTTAAACACTGTGTCCACTCACTGTCCACTCTATTAGACACTCCTACCTTGTCAGTCCACCTTGTAGATGTAAAGTCAGAGACGATAGCTCATCTGCTGCTGCACAGTTTGTGTTGGTCATCCTCTAGTCCTTCATCAGTGGTCACAGGATGCTGCCCACAGGACGCTGTTGGCTAGATGTTTTTGGTTGGTGGACAATTCTCAGTCCAGTAGTGACACTGAGGTGTTTAAAAACTCCAGCAGCTCTGCTGTGTCTGATCCACTCAGACCAGCGCAACACACACTAACACACAACCACCACGTCATAATGTTATGCCTGTTCGGGGTATATTGCAATATATTGCTAAACTATTCCTCTTACACATTTTACTTACCTTTATAGGCTCTGCCAAACAGATCTCGCACCATTCCAGTGTCCTATTATACAGTGTTAGAAATAAAGGTTCTGTTCAGGTACATTTTTCGTTCATCAAGGTACAAACAATGTAAATGTTCCCTCAAAGGTACTACAGTGGTTTTAAGGTCTGATTGTGAACCTTAAATACGTTTTTCCAGGTGAAAAGTTCGTATTTGTACCTTTTCATAACCGAATGTTTTAAAACAGAACAGTAAAATAAAAGCCTGGAGACGAGACGGGGTGTGTGGAGTCAGTACATCTCAGAACATATCATTTCAGTGGATTATGGTTCAGTTATGTTCCCTGACTAAAGGTACTGAGATGAGCCCTTGAGGGTCCCACCCCAGTGACAAGAGGGGAACTGCTTAGTACCTTTATTGCTGAGAGAGTAGCAGAACTTTGTAAAGTCAGTAATGCAAAGTGAACTGGATAATCTATGCCAGGGGTGACCAAAATCTGGACCCAGGGCCAAATGCGGCACATGGACAGATTTTAATTGGTTATTAGCTGTTAACCGTTTAAGGTCAAACAAAAACTTGGCTATTCACGCAGTTTATTCTACTCTTCTCATTTAATAAAGTCATTTCTGAATGCAGCTGCTGCATTTATTTGATATGTAAAGAACATTATCTAACAAACTGAAATTTCTAATTTTTTTTGTATAGTTTATCTAATAAATTATCATTTTTAACAAGTAAATGCTTGAATATAAATATACTATATACATTATACATGTTTTACTCCTCTTACACAAATATTTGTCTTTCTGATCCAAATTGCTCTGACCAGTCCAACAATATAAGAAGACTTGTGCATGTTTTACACAGAGATAGGGAACACAGTATCTCACGGAAAGCTCCAATTCTATGTGCTTATATTTTGAAAACTTTTATAAATAATATTTTGACCCTTGGGTGTTTTAACATGATACAGTCTGACCCTCTTTGAAAAAAGTTTGGACACCTCTGATCTTAGACCTGTACTCATTCATACATCCATTACATCAGTAATTAACAGCTGGGGGAGTTAACCAGCACTGATTGTGAGCAGTGCAGATAAGCGGGACAACAGCTTCTCTCAACTGGAGTGACTAAAATGTATGTTTATCAAAGTTCACCTGTAACTATATAGCACCTATGGAACCCTTTTCAAAAAGGTTCTTAATAGAACCACATACAACATGTTCTCCATCAATCTGAAGAGCAATTTCTCCATCCAAAGAAGTATTTAAGTATTCAATTCTGAGTGCTCATGGTCCAATAGAAAACCGTTGTCTTTACTAAAGAACCATCTTTTTAAGAGTAGTTTTGGGTTACATGTTTTTTTCTGACCACCCGCAGAGAACCTAGTCAAAAAGAGCTCCTTTAGAAGCCACTCGAGCAAGATGGGCAGTGTTCGTTTTTCTCCTTAAAAGTTTGGATCACTTTTGTTTTCGCTTTGGTTTTCCTCTTCGCACCCTGACAGAACTGGGATGAGCATACAAACCCGAACCTCCGACAAACTACCGGGAGACTGCAGCGTTTCAAACCTGACGGCAGTTTCACGCCGAACAAGAACAGCCACACCGCCACGCTGCTCATTCTGACCCACATGGAGCTCAAACAGAAACCCGCACTAATAAATCCCTGCAAGTCAAATCACCTTTATTTATAGAACACATTGAAAGACAATCAATCATTCAATCAGCCTTTATTTAAACCCGCAGTACTTCATGGGAGACCCTTGCTTGCAGTATAGCCGAGCTTTAGAAAACAGAACAAGGTTTGAAAAGAGTAATAAACATCAAAAATAAGGAAAGTAAAGCACATGAACATATCAAAGCAGCAAAAGAAAAGACAAGATGAAATGTAAACTAGTAGGTAAAAATTAAAAAATGAATAAGAAATACAATTGTGTAATGTATGTTTGTACATTTTTTCCTTTTTTCTTTCACTTTTTTATTGATTTTTCTACATTGAGTTTCATTGGACACGTCAATGTCAATGATCCAACAGTTTTTCTGACCCAGTCAGACGCTCACTGTAAAATCCAAGAGATGAGGCTCGTAGTCGTAGTTCAGGCGTGGGTCAAATCCAAAATAGTCAAAGTCAAAGTCAAATTTATTTGTATAGCGCTTTTTACAACTGATGTTGTCACAAAGCAGCTTCACAGAAATCCATTAAGGACAAAGTTTTAACATGAAATGTAAATCCTCCAGGTGAGCGAGCCAGGGGCGACAGTGGCAAGGAAAAACCCCCTCAGAGCTGAGGAAGAAACCTTGGGAGGAACCAAGGCTCACATGGGGGGACCCATCCTCCTCTGGTCAAACTACCTACAAAATTATTATACTACTAATATTAATAGTAGTAGTAGTTAGGAGTCCATGAGAACTTCAGTGTAGAGTGGGAGTGGGCAGCTAGTCCAAGTCAAGTGGTGGTAGCTGGGCAAGTGGCGGCGACTGGGGCGTGGGCAACTGTTCTGAAGCGGGTAGCAGGAGAGCTCCGCAGACAATCATCCATCAGTGTCCGTCCGGCAGGTGGGCAGTCGTTTACTCGGAAAAAGGTAGGGAGATGGAGTTAGTTTAGTTCTGTTTGAGTGTATGTAAAACAGAGAATGTGAACATTTCCAGAGTGTGGCTAACGACTCCGGCAGATCTGACTATAACAGCTTAACTGAAAGGAGAGAACCAAAAGGGCACACAGACACGGGAGCATCCTGAGACAATCTGGCATCCCTCCGCTCCACCTTCCACAAACCTGAGTGATCGCGTGTGAGCGGCAGGACGACAGCACCAGCGTCTCAGTTTACTATAATTCCCTGCATCCATGGACCCCTGGATCTGCTGCCTTTATCTAAGGGGGGATATTAACTACCAAAAGCTGAACTAAACAAGTGAGTTTTCAGCCTAGATTTGAATATTGCGACTGAGTCTGAGTCCCGAACATTTTCTGGAAGATCATTCCAGAGTTTGGGGGCTTTATAAGAAAAGGCTCTTCCCCCAGCTGAAACCTTCTGAATTCTGGGAACTATTAAAAAGCCAGCACTCTGTGATCTGAGTAATCGTGGTGGCTCGTAATGGGAAATAAGGTCTTGCAGGTACTCAGGAGCCCATGTAGGGCTTTATACGTCAATAAAAGAATTTTGTAATCAATACGGAATTTAACAGGCAGCCAATGGAGTGATGATAGAACTGGACTGATATGATCAAATGTTCTAGTTTTAGTGAGAACCCTGGCTGCAGCATTTTGAACTAGTTGAAGTTTACTTAAATTCCTGCTGGTGCATCCTGATAGTAGTGCATTACAATAGTCTAGCCTTGAAGTAATAAAGGCATGTAATAATGTTTCTGCATCATGCAGCGATAAGGCATTTCTTATTCTGGCGATGTTGCGAAGATGTAAAAAAGCTAGTGATACTGCCTATGTGTTGATCGAATGATAAATCTGGATCGAGTATTACACCAAGATTTTTTGCTGCTGAACCTGGTATAACTGGAAAGTCAGCAAGATTTAAAGTTAAATCTGATAATTTATTTCTTGCCACTTTTGGACCCAGAAGGAGAACCTCTGTTTTGTTACTGTTTAGAAGGAGGAAGTTACACAACATCCAGCCTTTCACATCTTTTACACAGTCCTCTATTTTCTTTAACCTGTATTTGTCATCAGGCTTGGCTGATATGTATAATTGCGTATCGTCTGAGTAACAGTGAAAGTTAATGCCATGGCTACTTATAACTGTGCCTAACGGTAACATGTATAATGTAAATAATAATGGCCCTAAAATAGAGCCTTGCGGAATTCCAGATCTTACTTGTGAATAATTGGAAGATAAGTCATTTACCTTTACGAACTGATAACGTACCGTTAAGTAAGAGTTGAACCACGATAGGGCTGTCCCTGTGATTCCAACCATGTTTTCTAACCTTTCTAGGAGAATATTGTGGTCTATCGTATCAAAAGCTGCGCTGAGGTCAAGTAGCACTAACAGGGATATGTAGCCTTGATCAGAGGCAAGAAGAAGATCATTTGTTATCTTAACTAGAGCTGTCTCAGTGCTGTGATGAGGCCTGAATCCAGATTGGAATTTCTCAAATATGTGGTTCTTATGTAGATATGAACTAAGTTGTTGGGCTACAGCTTTTTCTAAGATCTTAGATATAAATGGTAGGTTAGAAATAGGCCTGTAATTAGACAATACGCTAGCATCAAGGTTTGGTTTCTTGACCAGAGGCTTAATAACTGCTAGTTTAAAAGCTCTGGGTACATGGCCCAGGCTAAGGGACGAGTTTACTATAGTTAAAAGAGGATTAATGATAACTGGTAGCACTTCTTTGAGTAATTTTGAGGGAATTGCATCAAGTGTGCAGGTTGTACAATTTGCAGAGGAGATAATCTTCTCTAGTTCTAACTGTGGTAGTGGGTAGAAAGTTTCCAGCCTTTCCTCTGCAACTATGTTATGTTTTATATCAGCCACATCAGATGACAGCCAAGTTGGATTTAATACTGTGGGTTGAATTTGTTGTCTAATATTTTCAATTTTATTATTAAAAAAGTCCATAAAAACTTCACTGGTGAGAGTCGCCGGAATTTGTGGTTCAGTGTCTGCCTGATTTTTTGTAATTCTGGAAATCACACTAAACAGTACTCTAGGATTATATTTATTACTCTCGATCAGCGAGGCCAGATATGCTGAGCGAGCTTTAGTGAGAACATTTCTATGATCTATAAGGCTTTCCTTCCAGGCAAAAAAATTGTAACGTTAATGGAAAGAACCTCAAAAGAAGTGAAGGTGTCGCATTGTTTCTGACTGATATCTAGGGTACTCTGGTAGATTACACATAATCCACCTCCTTTGCCTGATAATCTTGGGCTGTGTACATAATTATAGCCTGTAGGGGGGGCTTCATTTAGTGCTGAATATTCATCCTGTCTAACCCATGTTTCAGTGAAACAGAAAACGTCAAACTTATGATCACTTATTATTTCATTTACGATGAGTGCTTTTGAATTTAGTGATCTTATATTGAACAACCCAAATTTTAGAACTGAGGTGTTGTTGCTATCATCCAAATATGATTTATTATTGATTAGGTTATTGAAACGGGCTGATTGAGTTTTTCTACTCAGTCTCCTTGCATATTATTACTGTGAGTAACTGGGAAATTGAAGTGTTTCCTATCAGCAAGAATACAAGAATGATTTTGCTTGCTTTTTTCCACATTTGTGGCTGTCACTCCTGGGAATCTCATGGATTATGTCAAGTAGAACTATAGAAATAATTTCCAATGGACACATTTTGTAGCAGGAAATCATGTTTTGTATTGAAAAAATGAATATTAACATGTGTGTCGTGACACCCCTGTTACAACTTAGGTCCGTGAGGTGCCCTGCATCCATACAATATTCTTTATTATTATTTATTATTATATATTTATTCCTGACCACTGACTCACACTGCCAGTCCAGTTTGTTGTTAGCTTTATAATGAAGGCCTATGAAGATAACATTCAGCGAAGCTTTTGTCACACTGTCTTCAGCCTTTGCGTTACTGTATAGAAGAGGAGAACTTAAAGGATTTCAATACTACTATATATAGAGTGGACCTAAAAGCATTTTGGCATCTTTGTTTTTAATTTAGAGCAGGACACTGTGCTTGAGCTCTCTTTTAGATGCTCCAAATATGTTTTCTTAGGCACAACTTTTTTCTGGGTCTTGTAATCAGATGTGCAAGGATCATATTTCTCCCTGTCTGCTCTTTGTGCGTGATCAGTATTCACACCTGCGCTCAAACACAGCTGTTTATATATATATATATATATATATATATATATATATATATATATATATATATATATATATAACTTTTTAGGTTTATGGTCTGTACTGTTACATTCACAGCGAACTTCACTGGCACCAGCGAACACACTCTTTCTCAAACATGCACAAGAGCTCACAGGCCATAATCACTAGTGTAAATTGTAACTGGGGAATGGTGATGGAGATTTACAAGGACAAAAAAAGTTATCAGCATCAAATAAAACATAATAAATACAGTACTGTGCAAAATTCAGAGACTGTTTATTAATTTTCAGCCAAACCAGCCATCAAGTATAAGATATTCATTTTTCAGAAGGTATTTATGTAGATTACATATGAACATACACTTAATGAGAAGGTCAAAGGAAAATGATAGAAAAAAGACTTTCCAGAACTGGAGCTCAAGAACTGATTAAAATCTACAGAGAAGATGGGCCTCCTGACAACCACCTGGAAGACCTGGTCGACACCAAAACTGTCCCCATCAGATAAACAGCACTTAAAGCTTTCATCTCTGAGAGAGAGGAGAAAATCAAGCTGCTTCAGATCTGAAAACATCCACAGGTGTTTCTGTCCATCCTTCCACTGTGAGAAGACGACTCAGCGCTGTGGGTCTGAAAGGATGTGTAGATATTATATTTAGTTGTTGAGGCTTCTGTATAACTTATTATTGAATACATGTTTTCTACTTTTTACTTGACACCATAAGGAATAACCTGTACTTTATGGCGGATTTGACTGGAAATATATATATATATATATATATATATATATATATATATATATATATATATATATATATATATATATATAATTTATTTAAAATGTAAAAAATTAAAACAAATTATGGCCCCAAAAGTTTATATCCACTGTTTTCTGTGTCATGTGACTGAGAATGAAGTGTGTTGTGTTCAAAATAACTTTTCATAAGTTCCTTAAGTTAACTTTAAATCAATTTTTTAAAGTTTCTCTCGCAGCAGCAAACTTTGACAACGTGTTTAACACACACACACACACACACACACACACACACACACACACACACACACACACACACCCAAACACACACACTTTAAATCAGGTGTGTAAAGCTAACTGACTTCATGACTAGTCAGTGGTTAAGGTTATAAGCTGTGACCTGTGTGTTTTTGCAGACCCTCTCACTCATTTACACACACACACACACCCACCCTGGGGAGGGTCCATTTATCAGGTTGCCATGCGTACACAGCGACAGGGCTCCAGCGCCATGCCGATTGTTGTCGCGGCGATGGGATTCCAGTGAGGATAATTGCTTCAGGGGCTTAGTGATGTGGGCCACCTGCCGAAACAGTTGGCCGAGCACAACGTGTGTGTGTGTGTGTGTGTGATCCTATGTGGGCCAGGAGGCTAACCGAGGGGGGGTGGAGTGGGACGGATTACACACTCTCGCTTTACTTCTGTTTATCCTGCATAGCACAGACATTATCAGAAACACACCGTACACTTAGAGACAAAAATGTAAAAAAAAAAAAAGATGTAGATTAACACACATACACATATACAGTCATGATCACACACACACAAACACTACACACAATACACACACACTACACACACATACACAGTCCATTGTCTGCAGTATCTGGCAGGTTTCCAGTGGAGGTCTCTGTCTAACATTCACCCCTTTAATCCAACTAGAGTGTGAGTATGTGGGGTTAATAGGTGAAGGAAGTGTCTATCTGTCTGTGTGTGTGTGAGTGTGTGTGTGTGTGTGTGTGAGTGTGTGTGTGTGTGTGTGTGTGTGTGTGTGTGTGTAATTTTTTAAGAGTGTAGAGCAAAATTAAAGCAACAAGTCTTTCAGAGTTTTCAGTGGGTCCCAAAAGTCTGAGACCACTTTGGAAGTTTTGGATATTTTTCATTTTAATCTGAAAATAAATGACAGAAATGTTTACAATTCCAAAAAATGGAAAATAAGAAAATATTACGACAAGTAAAATGAGGAAATATTTAAGAGCCTGCACTATTTCATATCAAGGTCACTTTTCAAATTAAATAAATTTGGGACACTGACCATGATAAGGCCTTTGTACAAGAAGGTCAGATTTTTTTCGAGTCATCTTTTCCACTGAAGCTCGTGTTCAGACCGCTCTGTCTGATCTCTTCATCAGCGGCTTTAGCACATTGCCAGCTCGAGTGGGTGCTGTCATTAAAGCACAGGGGGAAATAACAAATTCTTAAAAAATCTAAAATTCATGTTCCAATTTCTAACACTACTTTTACATAAACTGTTATGCCAACAGTTTAATTTGTAATGAAAAACCTTGAATTGAATAAAAAAGGTATTCAATCAAAAGCCTTTTCACTTGCTGTCTCAGACTTCTGGACCTCACTGTGTGTAATTACTAGTGCTGTCAGTTAACCTGCATAAAAAGTGGCTATTCTTGCCATGTTTTATACGCTTTTCCGTTAATAAAATAACATTTGACATAGAATGTGATCCAAAAACATGAAATAAGTTGTTTTAAAATAAATTTACACAGGTGTGTAAATTAAACACTCTGCATTAGGGAGGTGTACGGGTACTGGAGTACTTCGTTAACTGTTCGGGTTTCTGCCAATGTTGAAGGCCTGGTCTGAACTCACAAACTCTGAAAAAACAAATCAGTAATAAGCGCTTACCGGTCTGAAATCTGTTATAATAGAGCTCATGTGCTCACTCTTGTGGAGCTAGTGTGTGTGGTGGTGGTGGTGGGGGGGATGGATAACATATGTTTAAATAACTTTTTCTGGGGGGGGGTTCTCCCCAATTTAGTCTTATCTAATCCCACCCACTAGTTAGGACCCACAATCACAGGATACCACCATTGCTAGGAGGGCAAAAGGCAAACACAATCTTCCTTTGAGCCATGAAGCACCGCCACATCTTTTCGCAATGCCGCTTGGAGGAGAACACTAACCCCCAATTCTGTTACATCAGTTAACAGACTCCTGCGCCGGCTACCATTGCACTGAGGGATGGGGGAGACGGGGGGGCAATTCTACCCACCCAGAGAGTGAGGCCAGTTGTGCTCGAACTTGCCACTTCCTGATGATAAGGCCAACGCTGTGTTTGAATAACATTTAAAAGCTATTTTTACTTCTTTTGGTCCTCAAACACAAATCTATAGGAAAGATATTTTATTTATTAGTTGGACTAGTCTGTATTATTTATTTATATATTAGATATAATAGTCTGTTTAATAGCCAGTTATTGATGTTTGACAAAAACATGACAGAAAAGAGTTTTTTTCTGCAAGACAACACAAAATAACTCGTCAAACTCAAACCATAATAAAATATGTCCTCTTTAACTCACAAACACTAATGAGGTATAGACTGAACATTTTAATGGGCTACCAATGATAACAAAATCATATAACGTTACAGCTTTTAACTGGTAACTGTGACATTTAAGGGTTAAAATGAAGGACAAATAACGTGTCTTCCCTAACGTGCAGTGATAGTAAGAGAGAGAGAGAGAGAGAAAGTGGTTAAATGAAGGGGGAGAATAAGAGAGAAAGAGAGAAGATGTGAGGGGTGAGGGGTCAGGCCGAGAGGGAGAAGCTGAAGTGGATCGAGAGACTGATGAAGGAAGTGGGAGAGAGAGAGTGAAAGTGAGTAAAGTGAATAAGTGAAGTGGGCAGGGTAAGAGAGAGACTGAGAGTGTTTATGGGTGAGGGGGGTCAATGCAGGAGGGACTGAAAGAGAAGAGGAGGAAGAGAAACTGAAAGAAGAGATGGAGAGAGACTTTCACCGTTAAGATGTCTTTAACGCAGGAGCTTAACGTTTTTAAATAAAAGCCCTTCATTTCTCTACACCCCCCCACCCACATAAGCCCCCCAATCACACCCCAGGAACCACTAGATCGAGGTCACATACAGCATCTCAACACAGAGCACTCCACCCCACAAAGAGGAGCACTCTAGACACATTCGGTTCCTCTGCAGCAGCGGAACGTAATGCAGTATACACTCTGAAACATCTCGAAATCATTCACCAACTTGAAACGAACAAATTCTGCCCTGAAGGCTTAATTATACCTCCGCGAAGATGCACATGAGTGTGCTTGCAGAGATGCGGAGGTTTGTAGGTAATCAGAGCTCAGAGAGGCTTGCAGAGATGCTGGTGTGCAGCTAAGCAGGTGCATTGTGGCTAATTTTGATATTGGAGTATGTAAGGATAAACAAATGATCAGTTAAATACAGGGAAGGAAAACTACTCGGTAGGCTTTTTATGTCAAATGAGTGCGGAAACCCAACATACAGAAAACCTAACATTAGCTCATTAGCTCATCTGCAAAGCTAACGCGCTAACGTTAGGTTTTTCATGCAGCAAAGACTGCTGCGCTTTTCTTGAAGTTATGTACTTCTACTTGCTTAGATAGATAGATAGACAGATAGATAGATAAAAATAGATATAGATAGATAGATAGAAATATACATATATATATATATATACATATGTATATATATATATATATATATATATATGTATATATATATATATATATATATATATATATACATAGATAGACAGATAGGTAGATAGACATAAATAGATAGATAGATAGATAGATAGATAGATAGACAGATAGATGGACATACAGATATAGACATTGATAGATAGATAGACAGATAGATAGACATACAGATATAGACATTGATGGATAGGTAGATAGATAGACAAATGGACTGTCAAACTCTACAAAGTGACTAAAAGTCAGCCTTTCTTTCACCAGCTTTT
Organism: Colossoma macropomum; assembly: GCF_904425465.1. Classification (NCBI taxonomy): domain Eukaryota; kingdom Metazoa; phylum Chordata; class Actinopteri; order Characiformes; family Serrasalmidae; genus Colossoma; species Colossoma macropomum. The sequence continues at coordinate 33,917,984 of NW_023494800.1, forward strand.
TGTTCAAATTTTCCCGTTCCTCCTTAAATGGTGCAACAGTTACATTCTGTTCACATTTAAGGTGGAACGGGAAAATTCGAACAAGAAGCTGGTGAATGAGAAGTGATTTCAGAAAAGTTTCCTGCTGGAGATGCGAGAAAAGCAGCTATAGCTGAGCCAAAGCTTAAAGCAGAGCAAAGTAAGTCTGCGTTTTTCGTTTGTATTATAATTTTTAGCCTATGCTAGAACATCAGCACATACTGAGATAGATAGATAGATAGATAGATAGATAGATAGATAGATAGACATATACATTTACAGCCAAGTTGGTAAAATGGACATGAAATTTTGTGGCTCCCAAAGTGGTTTGGTTTTTGTTGACAGGATTAAATGTCTCTTCTTAACATTTGGGTACAGGACGCTACAGTAGCTCAGTCATTGTTTCCACACAGATCTAATGTGCGGAGCCAGAACAGCACAAACTTTATCTCGTTATGTATGGACTGTATAAGTTTGCTAGGCGGCTATAATAGAGCACAGTGTGAAAACTGGAGGAGCTCCTAGAACACAGAAGACGGATGCTCTGCTCCTTCATAGTCACGGGACACGCTTGCTTAAAAAGCCTCGATGACTTTAATGGCATTCACAGTGTCTATAAAGCTAAATCCGAAACCACGGCATGGGTGGCTGGAAGGACGTCCTGACAGCGGATGGATCTTGAGCTGTTATGCATGTGCGGCGGTGACAGTGAATGGTGAATGAGCAGAGCTGTGAAAGGGAAGAAGGCCTGGAATAAGCCAAGAGAGGGAGTAATGAATCCTGCCCAAAAAAAAGAGAAACTCGCGCCTGCTTTGTGGTTTTACCACCCAGTTAGATCTCTTCTCTTCATGTTCTCCCTCTTTCCCTCCCCCGTCTCGCTGCTCATGCTTTGTTTCATCTTTCCTTTTATTTATTTTTTATTTTTCTATCTTCCTGACTTCATAAATCAAATGATTTATTTCCCAAGACGTAAAGCACTGTAACAAGCTGCTCTTATGTGTGTGTGTGTGTGAGGGAGAGGGATGTTATTCTGCTTTTGCTTTTATGTGAAGACTAGCACAATATGGATGTGTTCAGTGTGTAATTATGATATTATTATCTTTTTTGCTTTTCCGTTACTGTACTCTGCAAAAGTCAGAGAGCACCCTTGATTTTGTCAACAGAAAATTACACCGAAGCCTCAGCAGCTAAATATAATATCAGATTTTTCACTATTTAGTGTGTTTATTAACCTTTATTACAACTTCAGTTCCTTTCAGGAGACTCACTTTCAGTTCCTCAAAGAATCTGCAGACACACCTCCAAAGTTCAGTCTTAGAAGCTGGTTGGTCATTTTCTGAAGTAATCAAACACATTCAGTGGTGTTGAGGTCTGGACTCTGGGGCGGTCAGTCCATCGTTCAGCTTCTTTGTTTGATGTGTCCGTCTCCTTTTCTCAGTGAGGCTCTTCTTGACAGCTACTCATCCTTTCAGACCCACAGCGCTGAGTCGTCTTCTCACAGTGGAAGGATGGACAGAAACACCTGTGGATGTTTTCAGATCTGAAGCAGCTTGATTTTCTCCTCTCTCTCAGAGATGAAAGCTTTAAGTGCTGTTTATCTGATGGGGGCAGTTTTGGTGTCTACCAGGTCTTCCAGGTGGTTGTTAGGAGGCCCAAAGTATCTTTCCAAGATGTAATATCTTGTGGATTATCTTAAAAAATGAACAGGCTTATTTTAAACAAAACATATATATATAATAGAACGGGCAAAAAAACGGCAGTTACTTAACAATGGGCATATCCAGATAAGGTTAGCTAAAGGCTGAATGTCCACACTGCCCCCTACACTATAAAAATGCACCTCTTCAGTCACTCGTTTAGCCCTCGAGGACCTGAGAGAAGGAGATGGACAGAGATAACAGGGTAGCTCTTGGTTTAGCTGATTTCTATAACATATGTACTGCTGAAAATCTATACATAATTAGCATAAAACACTGAAAACTCGCCCAATCCTGAACGAGATCAGTGTTCTATCAAAGTTCTGTCACTAGTGGTGGATCTGAACTTAGTTAATTAATTAAGTTAGCAGTGGGATATGAACTTTGCTCCCTTCAGCTAATGAAAACGTCACTAAACAGAGATTTTAAACCTTCTTCTGTATCATCACCGCTGCCTGAGTGAGCGAAAACCCAGTCAGTGCTGTATGAATGTGTAACTGCTATGAAATCACAAACTTTCTAAAATAACTGAACACACTTAAAATTATGTTCAGTTATGTAATTGTTTTTTTAAGGCTGGCATTGAGAATGAGTGCCCATGAGTATTCAGATACTCGTTTGGAAATACCAGCAGGATTCAAAACCTATAAAACGCTGTTCATGCCTGCCCTAGAACTGATATATGGTGTTCTTAACTGGGCCTCTGACTTACCAGTTCTATTAGTTGGGAATGATGCTTCACAGCAGTGTTATATCTGGTACTAATGTCTGTCACCTCCATTTAAGTTTGGTATACTATCATCTACTTCATACTTTTTTGAGTATTTTTGATCAAATTACTGACGTAAACGGATCACAAATACTCAAGTATCGCTTTATAAATACATTTTATACATGTGTTATGAAGTCCTTATGTAGGAAGCCTTCAAATAAAGTGTTATTGAAGACCCAGGGACCCTTGTAATGAGGTTAATCTTGTTTCTGCAGGCAAACAGTGCACATGTGCTGTATGTATAAGTGCTGAATAATCTTCCAGTGACTAATAAATGACGATATATTTCACCATATTTCTCTCCTCTTGCTGTAAACTGGGTGGTCCTAATCTTGGGTAATGCTTACATAAGCATTCCTCCGACCAATCAGAAGGCTGACGTCTCTTGCCCCGCCCACACAAAACAGTCTCATAGTCAGAGAAGCTTAACGAGTTAAAGCTAACCCAGCGTAACCAAAAGCTAGCAGCCTAGACCACCTGTCTGTAGCTGCCTGTTGTCTGTTCATTCGTTTATCCACACACTACTACTGTTCGTTCATCCTTTCCTTCATTCACCCATCCATCCGTCTGCACTTCTGTTCGTCTGTGGCTTTTTCGTCCAGTTAGCATCACATAAAAGCTAGATAGTGATTTTAGTTCTGTATGAGGGGCGGAGCAGGCTAGGAGTGTTGGACAGAGAGCTGTCAGTCAAGCTGCTCTTTAGCCACGCCCACACAGTTCTCACAGGCCTGATCAGCGCTTTTTAAGCCGTTTTATCATATTTATATCATATTTTTCATTCGAGCTTTGCTGGATATTCAATATAACTGTCAAGTTTAATATCATAAAAACATTTTTGACGTTTTTCTCTGAGACTTTAATTGTTGTGAGTGCTGCGTTTCTTTGAGAAGACTGAGGTACTTATGAAATAATCCACTTTTGCTCATAATCTAATGTGCAGAGAGGATGCAGAGAGTGTGTGTGCTGGTTATTTGTCAGGCTGGTGTTTGTGTGTGTGTGTGTGTGTGTGTGTGTGTGTGCTGATATGAGATCAGGTGTATTGACGCTGGTCTCTGACACAGACCTCAGTAAAGGACTGCTGACCGTGCAGCTTTCGGCTTCCTCAATCTAATCTAAACAGCAACGACGCCCTCTGCACAAAAGCACTGACCCCACCAGGGCTGGCACCGTCCATCATGTCAGTAATCAAACAATCTGCTGATTGTTTTGACTAATAATAGAGTAAACGGGGTTTAAGAAAAAAAAGATAAAGACAAACTAAGACCCCTTTAAAAAATTATTACCATTGGATAATTATAGAGACACTACACTGTCAGTGTTGAGTGTGCTTTAAAAAGTTAGGAAGCCAATCATTTTTTCAAAGTAAATTAACCGATTAATTTCAAGTTCAGGATCAAAAGTTAATATTTCTATATAACGCTTGATAGAAATCTTCTAATATTTGTTATTTAGTTACATTTCTTTTCTGCAAATTTACATTGAGCATCAACAAAGCTTAAAGCTATGTTGTAAACCGTTTATAGTGCTTGTGGAAAAAACGTACAGTCATAATTGAAAGTTTGGGCACCCTGGTCAAATTCCAAGTTGTGTTGATTACATGCTGTGTGGAAGAAGTGTTAAGTTCCTCTACAGAGAACACACTGCTGCACATTTTATTGCATGATTACTGTTTATTGGCTGAATATAACATATTGGGAAAAAATATAAAAAATAAAACAAAATGTGTGCAAAAGTTATGGCACATTTTATATTTTATGTTTTATCTTTTTCCAATATGTTAAACTTAATATAATGAATAAATAAGTAAATACATAGAAATTGTGCAGTAAAATATGCAAAAAATGTTTCAGTTTATCACTGTAGAGGATGTGTTAATGTATTTTCACTTAAAAAGCAGTTTGGCTGCGGGTGTTTAAACTTTTGCCGACGCCTGTACATGTCCATCAGGCTCTGCTTCTCACTGTAAAAGAGAGCAGGAGGAGAATTTAAATATACATCGTCATCAACATGCAAATTGCCAGCTAATTATTGCTGATTCACTGAGAAGGTAAAATTGAATCAGTGAATCTTTTTAATAGAATTAGACTTTCATTGATTAAAGTGTGGCAGCTCCAAACACCACATAGAGCCCTGAAACTGTACTGAAATTTTTGTGGCAGTTTTAGGCTCAAACTGGATGCATTCTACCCGTGTGGTATGTGGGTCAAATTATTTTCCCAAGAAATAGTTTAATAAATGCATGACATATATCAAATAATTCAGCAATACCCCTTTTATGTGAAACAGTTTTCAGTGCATCAATTCATTTTAGCTTCTTTTTGCCTCTAAAAGTCTAAAAATGTCAGGTGGTGCAAACTTCCAATCATATGTTGATAAAGTAAACTATCAAAAAAGGTTAATTAGTTATAAAATTCTAAATAAAATAGTTTGCCATGATTTTATGTTTGAAAACTTTAAAATAAAAACCATGTTGCAAAATAAGGCAACTTTAAAATTGCTCAACTCACTGAAAAACAAAGAAAGTTTTTACTATCTCAACCGTCAAGCCAAAAACAAAGGACTTTTATTTGACATGCTTTTACGAAAAAGAGGCAGGGATACTGCATCATAAAGAAGAGCCCAAGTGACCTTCATGGTGCAATGCCAAGGTCAGTAGCCCTTTAAGAAATTTTGTATAAAAACAAAAAAAGTTGTGGTTAGAACGGTTCAGTTTACCATGTCAGGTGGAATGACCTCAGGATTACTCTAATAATGTTTATTTATTTGAAAAACTGTGTCTAAACTCAACTTCAAGGACAAAGGTTTCTACAGGTGTCTAAGAAAATGCCTGTTTAAAGTGAAATTAGTCTGAAAGTCAGGTGGCACAACCAGTAAGTCAAATGGTCCAACCAGACCAGCACAGTTTTAGTAACTGAAAAAGGCAATTAAAGCTTTGATAACACTCACTATATTCAAGATATAAACTGCTTTTCTGTCCTTAATTCTCTCCTGACTTCCTACATTTGGTGGAGAATTGTGCAAAATGTGGGAGGATTATTGTGGCGCACGCCCCTCCACTGGGCCCCGATGACGGCCGCCAGAGCCAGCAGGAAGGCGGGGTCCAAGCTCCAAGAGGGGACGAAGCCCAACAAGGACAGCAGGGAGAGGAACACCACGAGTGAGAGGAGGATGGCGTGTGAGTCCTGAGCCCCACTTCCTGGGCGCCGCCTTGGGCCACGCACTGAGGCCACGTTAATTAGCCTCACATTTGATCCCGGCTGACGAACTGCGAGCGGCGAGGGGCGGGTGGGGGAGACAAGTAGGCGGAGCAACAAGCTCTCGTTCCCTCTCTCTTGCTCTGTTCCCTCTCAGCTCTTTTTAAAAGGCGCACCCCAGCCGAGAGGGAACGAGAGCTTGTTGCTGCGCCTCGTCGTCACTGTCTCCCGCTCGCAGCTCGTCCGCCCGCATTGAACACAAGGTGGAGTGGAGCGGCATGCGGAACAGGGGGCGGGGCCCGGGGGGGGTGGCGGGCGCACGCCACAATTATATCAGAAATGATATCAGAATTATACAGACATTTCATATTCCTCTCGATTTACTGAAGTTTGAGCAGCTAGCGGCAGCCGGTTCAGCATTGATTTTTCTCTGCATTTTCAAACCAGCCACAAATTAGCAGTAGTGCCGGAAATGTGTGTTGTTGAGAGGCTTTAACAATAGTGGGTTTTTTTCACCAGTTTTTTGTGAATTTCGAAAATGCGTAAAAAAACAAACTGAAATTTGAAAAAACAACCAAATATATTAAAAACAGTTTTACGCCAAGACGAGGTGGAAAAGTTAGAATATCGCCAAAGCCGAAATGTGAAAAAGGATTTTTCAAATTCAATTCAAATGTCAAGCTGTAGATATATATGGAAATAGAAATAACTGGTCCTGCAGACGGGCCCATCGTGGCGCGTAGCTTTCAGAAGGTTGCTTTCGACTTTTCCGAAATACCTGATCCAAACCTCTTTTGGAAAATGGCTCCCACAACTGTCTGGTGCATTTGTGTTCCCGGATGCAAGGTGGACGTTGTTGGGGTGGCACAGAGATTTCAGCCCTCACTAGGTGGGCCGTTGCTGAGCTGCAAACAGTGCAGCTTTAAAAAAGATGGGAAATGGCTGTAAAGACGATTCTGAAAACAGAGTTAAATCCCTTTTGCTTGTTTCAGTGCAGCCTCTAGTCATGGTAGCCTACATCATCGAAACATTCTTCAGGTAACTGTAGTGAATGGAAACACAGCTTAATTTGCCTTTTTTCTTGCGCATATCATTTGCGAAACGTTTGAATGGAGACGCAGCCGGTGGGAGCCAACAAAGAGGCAGATATATAGATAGACAGATATTGACGTCAATGTTTAAACTTTCTGGATCAGATATATGTGTGAAAAGACACAGTGCAATGTGCCGTGGTGTGGCGCTCACAGTCCGCGATACTGTTTTGCAAACCTGTTTTTTAGCTGCAGTAGAACAGAAGTTATTAACTCCTTTTCACAGTAGCCACAAAATGCCCTGTCCTCCTGTTTTGGAGTTATAAGTGTTTTTATTGGGTTTAAATGCTGTATTTCATGATCATGAACTCTGTCTCTCACTTTGACTGAGAGCCTATGAGATGGTTCTAACTTTACATCACTTTCTCCTGGATTAATCAGAATATCTCTGAAAGACGTTCGAGCTCTTTGTTGTATCTTGTCATAAAACCCCATTAGCTCTGTCATTCTCTCTTTATCCGGGGTCGACCAGAGGAGGATGGGTTCCTCCCTTGAGCCTGGGTTCCTCTTGAGGTTTCTTCCTCTTACTCCAAGGGAGTTTTTCCTTTCTGCTGTCGCCTCTTCCTTGCTCATGGGGGGCTTAGACCCGGATTTGGTTCCTTACGTCTGTACATGGATTTTTTATTTTCTCTTATTTTCTTTTTTCTTTTTTATTCTTTTGATCTTTCCTGAAACTGCTTTCCTGTAAAGCTACTCTGAGCCAATACTAGTTGTAAAAAGTGCTATACAAATAAATGCTGTTGTTGTTGTTGTTTGTTCATTGTGTCAGTTGTACAGGATTGTTTGATATGAATAAAGCTGGAGTCTGTCTGGTTTATCTCAGCACGGCTTCTTTGTGGAGAAGTATGACCTGTTCTCACAGCAGGGGGTTCACACCCCTCCCCTTTTACCCATCATTGCTCACTAGCAGCTCAACACAGAGTCCCAAAATCTATCACAGAGAGACAAGAGTGTCCCAGTTTAAATGATAAGAGAGAAAATATGTTATTTGATTATGTTAATCAAAAATATCAGAGTGGGTTTCCTTTCTGCTAGTGGAATGGCCACTAGGGGCCGCTGTCTCTTCATCACCGAACTTTCATTTTCTCTTCTGTCTCCAGCTTGTTGACAGCCCCACTGTTTCACTGCGCCTTTTAAAAACCGTGTTAACAGCAGCTTTTGTAGACTGAACGCTAATTTCAAACGCATTGTGATCACATATTGCGCTTGCATCCAGGCAGACTTTGCACATTTTGCATATTCATGACCCTCAGCTTCAGAAAAGCCGTGTTATTTTCCCATATCACCGTTCCAGGGTGTTCCAGTTTGGGCATCACCGTTCTCACTACTAAACAGCTGAGATATTTGTTGCTAGATCAAACAGCTGCAGGAATATTTAAAGCCTGTGTCTTCCTCACTTAAATCTAAGATGTTTTTCTGTGTACTACATTAATATTTTATCACAAGACTGCTTTTAAAGTCCTGCATTTTAAGCTGATGCGCTTCTTACACACCATCGAAGTCCTTGCAGCCTCATAATGCTGCATACCAGCCTAATATTTCAGAATTAGACATGTTAATATAGTTATGAAGCTGAACGCTGCACTCAGCACACAGCACTGTCTCCAACCTGAACTGCTCAGTGCAGAAGCTGAACAGAGACAGTTCTTCAGAACACATCAGAGTATCCTCAGAGCAGCGTCTCTGACAGTGTAGCACAAGCTACATGACTGGGATTTTGTTAGAAAGCCTTCTGTGGTGGAAAGCATCCCTACCGCCTCTTCCTGTTTGCTAAATGTGACCTCTCACTGGTGTATTCTGCCTGTATACTTCTGATACTGAGGGCTTGATGTCTCAATAACGGCAGGTGCAAATCAGACGCATTCTGTCCGTGTAGGATGTATTTATTTGTTTATCATTTCTGAAATTCAGAATAATAAGATTAGGGTGGGTGGGGAATGTCGCTTAGGGGCTCCAAGTGCTCTGAAATTACCTTTTCAATTTTTTACCAAAGTTTGAGCAGCTAACGGTTGCCCGTTTTTACATTTTTAGCCTTTTTAAAACAAGGCGTAAGTTTGTTTTTGTGTCTCTAATATAAAGTAGAATCACTTCAGAGAAATACTTGACTGGAAAGTGCAAAAAAAAAACATCTGAAGTAAGTACACACCTGCCCAAAGCTATCCTGACGTTATGAATTTGTTGTGATAACCAGTTAATTTTTTTGTAAAATACTGTAGACAACTCTTCACCCTTTAAAATCCGTTGTTGTACAGTAACTACACAGGCTACAATGCAAACTAGCTCAGCTATTATTAGGTTGTAGAGGCAAGTAGTAAAACTTTGGGCCCACCAGTGGGCCCTGGCCATTTAAAGGGTTAACTAAGAAGACAAGTAAATATGTTTAACCCTGTTGGACTGATTGTTTTGCCAGTGATACATTCAAAGACTTTGGGCCTGATATACTGAGCCTTTTGTGTTCTGTTATGCATTCTGTTACGTATGAAACTGGTACACGAGGCTCAATGCGCAGTTTATGGTCTGGTATATATATATATATATATATACACACACACCATGATGCAGCCACAATTAATATGCGCATGCAGTCTGTGTTATTGTTGCACAAGTCTGTCTCAGCCTGCAAATGTTTTATTTGATTTTATTTAACCTTAAAATGATTTTGGTATGTTTTAGCTATTGTTTCACTTTTATTACTCTTTTTATTTATGTTATTATTGCCAAGTTATTGTTTTATATCTTCTATTCCTGTTTAATTTCATTAATTATATTTTTATTTATTTTCTCATTATTTGATCTGCTGTTTATTAGTTACAGTACTGTTGCAGTTTTATTGTTTATTGATTTTTTTTTTACTTACTATTACATTTACTATTTCGATTATTATTACTTTTTTAGCACTTAATGTTTTCACTATGTAATTTTTCAGTCCCTGTTTTCTGTATTGGCTTGGCTACATTGTAAATGAGGATCTCCCTCAATGTACTCTGAGTTTAAATCAAGGTTGATTGATTGATTGAACACCCCTGTAGAATGTTTGGGTGGGAAAAAGTAGTGGGTGGGGCTATGTGCAGTCTGCCTGATAGGCAGCAAGTCGTCATAAATTGAGAAATTTAGGAACTTTTTGTGCTGCTCCTGCACTCATTGTACATCTGACCCTTTGTCTCGTCTCTTTTAACTGGATCAAATCTGCCCCCAGAGTGGTTGGTGATCCTGCATGACCAAGTTGGTGAGCAAAATGGATTAGTGTGTAGAATTGGAGCTTTCTGTGAGCTACCGTGTTTTCTATTACTGTATAAAAGAAGCTCTGTGATGCTGTTAGTGGGTGCTCTGCATATACATACATACATACATCATCTAAACCGCTTATCCTTCTGGGTCACGGTGGGGTGCTGGAGCCTATCCCAGCTGTCATTGGGAGGAAGGCAGGATACATCCTGGACAGGTCGCCAGTCCATCGCAGGGCTGTGCACATACATTCATAGTACAATTGACGTCGCTATGGAAGAGCCTAATATTGATTTGTTTCATCAGATAATGATAAAACATACCTATACCTTAGGTGTTTAACTTCAACATATTATAAATATATCAAATGTTTTGTCAGTCACAGGTGCTTAATCTCAAAAATCATGGACATGTAGCAGTACTGTTTAACATGTACCTATAACAGGAAAAAATATGTGACTCATTCATGTTTGATTGTAAGAGAACAGTAATTGGTATGAATTGCAAAGCCGGAGCTGTTTGATGTCAGATAATTGGGTATAGTTGCAAGCCTTTGTAAAATCAGCAGCAAACACTGGTTTGCACTAAGTTTTATACTTGTGGAAGCAGAATCGTGAAGAGACACATTAACACAGATTCAACGTCCTGTTTAAATAAATGAAGACAAGTTTCTTTAACATTGTTGACTTTGTTGATTGTTTACATTGTTGATTATTGACCTAAGATGAATAACTGAACAATAAGCTTAGAGTGTAGGGGGTTAACTGACCTCCACTCTCTCTCTGCCTCCCCAGGAGAATCCATATCTGTGCAGTGACGAATGCGATGCGTCAAATCCAGACTTGGCCCATCCTCCCCAGCTGATGCAGGATCGAGAGCGTGGTGGCCTTATTACCTACTGGCAGACGGTCACGTGGAGCCGTTATCCCGAGCCGCTGCTTGCCAACATCACGTTGTCGTGGAACAAGAGCCTGGAGCTGACTGACGACATCCAGATCACCTTCGAGTACGGTCGGCCCACCATCATGGTACTGGAGAAGTCCCTGAACTACGGCCGCACGTGGCAGCCCTACCAGTACTACGCCGACGACTGCATGGAGGCGTTCACCATGCCGCCCAGACGTGTGCAGGACCTGACGGCGGCCAACGTCACACGGGTCATCTGCACCGAGCTGTACTCCCGCTGGGTGGGCTCCAAGAACGACAAGGTGGTCCGCTTTGAGGTGCGGCCACGTTTTGCCATCTTCGCCGGGCCCAGGTTGGTCAACATGGAGGGCTTGTACACGCGCATGGAGAGCATGAAGGGCTTGCGCGACTTCTTCACCTTCACCGACCTGCGGCTGCGGCTGCTGAGGCCCGCGCTCGGCGGGACGTACGTGCAGAGGGACAACCTGCTCAAGTACTTCTACGCCATCTCCAATATTGAGGTGCCAGCAAGGTAAGAATAGCAACACTGACCCTGTGTCTCGACTCAGGCTCTAGCCCCTGTATACAAACACTGATCACTATATGCTTTAACATCTATTGCAGTGATCACCAGCTCTGCTCGTGGAGACCTACCGTCCTGCAGAATTTACTTCCAATCCTAATTGACCCCACCTGATCTCATCATTGCTTTCAGATGCCTTTGTCTGAATTGGGTTAGAGGTGAAACCTGCAGGAAGGTAGATTTTCAGAAATAACACTAAATTTCTTTGTCCTAAATTGCATTTGTGGCTAGTTCAGCCTTTTTTTGACATTTCAAACTGAGGCTTCCTCTGATGGCTCCTCCCCTTCTGCTAAAAGTGGCAGCCTGTAGCTTTAGTAGCTATAGTACTGTGGGTCCCCCATTTGTCTTGACGCCTCTCAAGGTTTCATTGTCTTGCATTCTTTTGTAGCCTTTCAGTTCAGTTGTTTTTGCATAGCACTTTTTCCAACATTCATTGTCCCAAAGCAGGATAATGTGGTTGTATGCCCTTAATAAGCATCACCAGTGGAGATAGCGAGAAGGAAAACCACTGAAAGGAACCAAGACTCAGAAGGAGAAACTCCCTGAGAGCATGAGACAGAAAAACACTGAAGAACCAAGACTCTAAAGTGGAGTGCATCATCCTCGGAGCCACACTGATAGTACAGATAGGATACGACTAGGACAAGTTTACAGAGAAGATTAAACGGAGGCACTGGGATCAGAGGAGAGATCCGGGAGATACCCCAGTGACCGACGAGAGTGTTTGCCTGCCAGTAAATTATCAGACAGAAGATGTTAAAGTGTGTAAATATCTGGAGGAGAAATTGTGTGCAGCGTTTCCTTCCACTGGTCTCCCTCGGTTCGCTCATTATGGGTCTGGACCGGGATCTCTGTAAAGCTGCTTTGGGACTTTGTCTTGAATTGCTTCTCAAACAGTGATCTGAATTGAGCCGAATTGTATCAGTGCATAGTAATCAAACTCATACTGCAGCATCAAATCATCAGTTTAGAGAACAGCAGGACAGAAAGGGCTTTGAGAACATTCCGCTAACGGATTAAGCCGTTCTTGCGTGGCCAAACGTGACCTCGTAACAAAAACCATCTGGGGGTAGCCATGAGAAACTCTGTGCTATATTGGGTGGGAACAGCTTGAGTGGGAAAATTCAAAACTAGTCCAACGCCTCATGAAGGCTGAGCTCAAAGTAGGGGTCGATGGAGCGATTGTCAGTGTTGGCCCACGGACAGCAAGCTTGTTAGTAGCCAATGGATTTAACGCAAGTTAGCTTGGCTGAAAAACACCAATCAAGCATGTAGAAGAGAAATAAGCATCTCTTGCAAAAGGAAAACAGTTCTGTCAGCTAACGGTTGCGCTTTTTAACGAGTTGTCCTTAGATGCATATTCTCATTACGAGATGATGTCTGGCGTAAGGCATACACTCTATGAATTTAGCCTGTTCTTAAGCATAATTTGGTCATAGGCGACTCACTTTCAGGATTGAGCCAAATTTCAGCCTCTTCGGGGAAGCGAAGCCCAATTAAGTGCCCAAACGAGCTCAGGTTGAGAAGTCATATTAATGATGATCAAGCGTTTTTGCACAGTGTGAGCATATCAGTGGTGAACGGTGATTATTAGAGCTATGCCTTCAAAAAAAATACCACTACAGTAATGCTAATCGCTCATGCCTCTATGGGACTCTAGTCGTTTATTAGCGCTAAGCTAATATCGATTCATGCTTTTTGGCCGTTCTAGACCAAACACAGACATTTGAAGCTTCTAAAGTCATTCCGTGTTTTATTTGAAGCTTGTGACAGACATATTAGCATTTATTTTTCCTTGTAGGTGTTTAGCAGTGAAACCTGGTTAGACTAGGGCCCATATTTATGGTCAGTCATGTATCTAGAACTACTAGAATCTCATTGTAAATCAAGACGTGATTGGTTGATCCCTCTGTTCGTTTGCAGTTACACCGATGGTTAATCTAATGTCTTTGGCGTTCACTTCAGCTTTGAAAGTCCTAATCAATAGGAGAGCTCGCCTAGCTTTATCTACCTAGATGGGTCAGTTTGGAGAATTAACCCTTTTGTTTCCATCTGAGACTGAACAATGGAACAGGTGTAGTGCCGTAATGCCTGCAGAGTTTAAATACAAGGATGATTCTACTGAATAAAAATGAACTAAAAATGACATGTATTTTTTATTTCACAGAAATCGTTAGGCTTTCTCTGAAGGCCTAGAAGGTTCTCAGGGTTCCTCCGGAGCTTGTAAATCGTAGGCTTTGTCCGTTGTCACCAAAGTATTTCTAAAATCGCACAGCACATGCCTGGGTTAAGACCAGAATAGAATAGATTCGGTGTGAAGTGACTCCTAGCAGCTAATAAAACTTTTCCAGAGCCTTTTTGCCGAGTTTTGCTGTGTAAATTATATGCAGGTCTAACAGATAGAGCCACGAAAGTTCAGAGGCAGAAATAAATGAAGGAGATTATTGTTGAGGCTGGTATGAAGATTTGCGTCGCTGTGTGTTTCAGTGCATCGTGGATCATGCTATTATACGCACACACACACACCGCCTGTAATACAGATTACACTTATTTTACAGTGTGTGTGTTGAATCCATGAATACTGAATAACTTCTGTCTGCAAGATTTATTGGGTGTCATTCCCATACTCACCGACACTTTATACCTCTATATTAGGATACAGCTCATTTCACACGAGTTCAGCTTATATCGCATAACATGACAACACAAGCACACACACACACACACACACACACACACACACACACACACACATTGTTCTCAGGTTTGAAACCATGCCAGCCCACGTATAGTATATTTTTATACATTATATCTTAGGTGCTGAGGTTGTAGCTTGCTTTGATGAACGATGCAAACGTTCGGGGCCGTTTTCTCTCTCTCTCTCTCTCTCTCTCTCTCTCTCTCTCTCTCACATACACACAATTCCCTTCTCTGCTATCAAACAAGCTATCACAAGCAGACCAGAGACTTTCTTCTCCTTTTTTTTTCAATAAAACAGATCCCAACAAGTCAGGACACACAAGCTCCCGAGCCAGAACACTGAATCCCTGACGTGGGCAGTTTTGGGACAGTGAGTGATGATGACATCACAAAACTGTTTACCATCAGAGGGCCGACCCGCGTGGCATTGAATTATGTATCTGCGGTACTACACGTGTGTACACACTTTCTCACGTACAGTGGTTTCAGCCCATAAACTGTAAAGGTTTGAACTGGGGGTCCACACTTCAGCTCCTCAGAACTAAAGAGCCTACAAAGTGGTCTTACAGTAGATACTAAATCCTTCGTAGTAGGTGATGAATCAATTATATCATTATTGAATCATTTATATAAGTTACTGAATAATTCATAGCAGTTACCAAATAATGAATAGTACACATTGTATACTATTAATTATTTAAAGTAGTTACTAAATGTAGTTACTAAATAGTTGCAGTATATGGCAGTTACTGAATAATTTACAGTGGATATTGAATAATTTGTGTGATTATTAAATAAAGTGTAGCAGATACTGAGTAATTCCTAACAGTTACTGAACAATTTATAGTAGATATTGAATAATTGATATAAGTACTGAATAATTGATAGTAAATACTGAAAAAGCAGGTACTGAAAAATGTATCGTAGTTACTGAATAATACTGAATAATAAACTCATAGCCATTATTAAATAGTTTATAATAATTACTGGATATTTACTAGTATCAACTGAATAGTTTATGGTAATTAGTAAATAATTTACTGTAGTTACTGAAAAATGTATAATAGTCACTGAATAATGATTAGTAGTTACATATATATAAATATATATAATTCATATTAGCTGCTGATTAATACATAGTTGTCACTGAACAGTTTATAGTAATTACTGAATAATTCATAGGAGTTATTGAATAATTCATATTATTCACTCAGTAGTTACTGAATAATTAGTAGAAGTTGAATTCACAGTGATTACCAGACAAGTAACAATAACTGATGACTGTAGTAGTAGTAAGGCTGTTAACTGCCGTTAAAGTTATTAATAATCATGTCTGACTATTAGCACAGGACAAGAGCCAATTATATGATATGACCTGGATTCTCAAAGTAAGCAAGCTAAAATCCTGCTCAGGGTTGGTACCGTCAAGACCTTGAGGGTGTTCATGTCTGGCTTTGGTAACGTGCAGCTGAAGCCAATGACAAATTTATTAAGTTCTGTACATTCATAGTACATGGCATATGATCCTGACCCACCCCCCACCCCCCGTTGTGAACGCAGCCCCATACACAGTCTGGGTCTGGACATTCATATGGACATGTGCCACCTACATGAACAACGATGTTCATCAGGTACAACCTTTCATGGTAGTGGTGTTCCCAACGCTGCACCATCTGGGTGTTGCTCTGGCCTCTACATTCCCCAGATCTCAGTCCGATCAAGCATCTGTGGGATGTGCTGGAACAAGTCCAGTCCGTGGTGGCTTCACCTTGAAACTTACAGGACTTAAAGGATCTTCTGAGAACGTCACGGTGCCAGATACCACAGGGCACCATGAGAGGTCTTGTAGACTCAGTGCCTCGGCGGGTCGGAGCTGTTTTGGCAAATGCGGAGGACCAACATCATATTTGTCAGGCGGTCATAATGTCCTGTTTCCATTTACTGTGATGCATTTACAGTATTACAGTTGTCAGCTTTCTATTTAAAGTTGCTGAAGTAGAACGATCACCCTCCCTCTATCTTTCTATCGGTCTCTCTCTCAGGCACACGCTCTCACTGAAATCCTATCTAAGGATCAATGAGTTTTTCCAGGCTGGTGGGACAGAGGTTCAGTATAACGGGCTGGACGGAGAGCTGACAGCTCGCTATCGATTTCACACTGCGTGTTTGTGTGTATGAGGAGACGTTTTCCAGGAATGCCCCGCTGCGATCTCTCTGTAAGACGGGGATGATGGTGCACAGATCCGCAGTAAAGCAGACCCGGCCTTGATGTTCTGGGTTTTTCCAGGGTTTTCCAGGTTTTCCCCGCTAAACTCTAATGTAGGTTAAAGCCGGAGTCTGTGGTTGCCACGGTAATCACAACTCCGGAGTAACAAGGAGGAGGTGATGTGAGAGAGAGAGAGAAGTGAGAAGGAGAGAAGACGAAGATGAGGAAATGAAACAGAAGCTGTGGAAGGGGTGTGTGCTAGTGTGTGAGAGTGAAAATGCTGCTGTCAACTCCAACCTGATTACGATAATGCTGAGAGAGAGAGAGAGAGAGAGAGTGAAAAGAGAGAGAGTGTGTGTGTGAAAGAGAGAGAGATAGAGTGAGAGCGAGTGAGAGAGAGAGAAGCGGAGGAAGTTTAAGTGTCTGTGCAAATTTGAAGCTACATTAAAAAGTGTGGAACTGAACTTTATTACAGCTTCATTATCTGTGAGAATGTGTGTATAAGTGTGTGTGTGTGTGTTTCTGCATGTATGTGCGATGTTAAATGATTATAATCAATTATGGAAATCAATAACCAGCTCTGTAAAACAACCAGAACACTCCAAATCAAACCATTCTCCCTCTCTTCCTCTCTCTCTCTTCCTCTCTCTCTCTCTCTCTTTCTCTCTCTCCTGCCCTATTCATCTCTCTGGTCACTGGGCTGTAAAAAAGACGTGTACAATCAGTTGAGCTCAGCAAACCCTCAGCTACACTAAGAGGATTAACCAGGAGAGAGAGAGGGAGAGAGAGAGGGAGAGAGAGAGATACACAGAGGGCTGGAGAAACACAGGATAAGAAAAGTGGTGGTACCCCTGTTGTCATTGGGGTGGAACCCCTCTTGTCACTGTGGTGGTACTTCTCTTGTCACTGAGGTGGTACCCCTCTTGTCACTGGGGTGGTACTCCTGTTGTCACTGAGGTGGTACCCCTCTTGTTGTTGGGGTGGTACCCCTATTGCCACTGGGGGGGTACCCCTATTGTCACTGGAGTGGTACCCCTCTTGTTGCTGGGTGGTACCCCTATTGTCACTGAGGTGGTACCCCTCTTGTTGCTGAGGTGGTACCCCTATTGTCACTGAGGTGGTACCCCCCTTGTCACTGGGGTGGTACCCCTTTTGTCACTGTGGTGGCACTTCTCTGGTCACTGAGTGGTACCCCTCTTGTCACTGGGGTGGTACCCCTCATCACTGAGGTGGTACCGCTATTGTCACTGAGGTGGTACCCCTCTTGTCACTGAGGTGGCACCCCTCTTGTTGCTGGGGTGGTACCCTTATTGTCACTAAGGTGGTACCCCTTTTGTTGCTGTGGTGGTACTCCCTCTTGCCAATTGCAAGATTCCTAACTTGAGATAAGGTAAGATTCTGTAAGATAAGCTATAATTCTTGAATTAAGATTTATGTCTGCAATACAAATTTGTAAAAAATCGGATCTTGATCTTGTCAGATCTTCACTTAGGACTGAAGATACAAAGTTTCTGATTCATGAACTGACTCAAATTTCTGAAACAGGGGGCAGGGGCTGGATTCACGAAAGCATCTTAAGAAAGAAAAAAGAAAAAAAAACTTCTCAAATGTGCCCTCTTTTTCTTAACCACATACTTAGGAAAAAGGGTTGAGATAATTTATTATTCTTGAAAAAAGTTTTTAAGACTTTTCTTCATTTATTTACAAGAAAGATTTTTCCTGTTGGTTGTTTCCTCCCCATCACCTCTAGTATGCTACCTTTTTTTTAACGTTTGATTGATTTTGTTTTACCTTCATTTTGCAGTCCAGGTGCTGATGTGGTTAAACTGAATAACCAGTTAACCGAAATATGGTATCATTTGTGCTGATCTATAAGATGTAACATGACATGGCAAATGACCTGTAGCTTACATACAAAAACAATGAACATTTTCTTCAGAAATTACTTAAAAGAATATTTGAGAACATTTTTACAAGAACTGCATTTGGGAACACTGGGCCTCCTTCACCAATATCTTTGTAAGTTTTTTTCTTTAATGTGCTTTTGAGAAAGGTTCTGAGAAAAAGTCTATGTCAGATTCATGATGTGTTCTTAAAGTCTTAAAGCGCAGAAACTGTGAGAAAAACTGTTCTCACTTCTGTCCTCTTGAGTGTGTGTAGAAACTGTGCAAGTAGGTTTTAAGAAGAAATTTCTCCTTAAGAACGGTTGGGGCATGAGGCCCAATGGTCTTAAATGCAAGTCTTTAAAAAAAAACTTAAATAAAATATTCTCTTAATAAACTCTTCATTATTTTATTAAGAAAGTCCTTGTTTTGTTTTTGTTTGTAGTCTACAGGTCATTTGGTTTGGTAGACTCTCAATATCATTTTACATTTTACAGATTACCATATTTCCGTAAGTCACATCAGTGCCTGAGGACAGCAAAATCAAACCAAACATTAAAAATGCAGCTGACATGAGCTAAAAGTGACTGAGGAAACAGTTCCCCTTTAGTTTACTGTAACAATTCTATTTTATGACATTCATTAAAAGTTACAGTTTAAACATGAGTTTTGTGAAGAACAGTCATTTATTTCAAGTACATAGTTTTCTGTCTTAAGACACTTTTGTGAATGCCGTTTCTGAATCGAGTGTACTTAACCCTTGGTGTTGATGTGTGTGTTACTCAGTGGTCTGGTGGACCCACCACATTACTGTTTATTTAATCAATACAGCCACAACAATTTATGTAAAAATACCAGATGTTTAAAATATCACAAGTGTCCAGCGTAGGGTTCTCCTTTAGCAGCTGTAGCCAGTCAGCAGCCTGTCCATGTTGTCCACCCTCACACACACACACACACACACACACACACACACACACACACTAACAGCAGGCCGTGTAGGAGGAGAACAGAGTGAAGGACACAGCACCTCCACACTTTTACTCCCCGCAGGTTCAACACCACGTGTAATATAAATGTGTGGGGGGTGAACAGAGTGAAGACACTGAAAATGGGTTACTTTATATGCTCTTCACAGAAAATGAGCAAAGACCAAGAATCTGAGGTTGAAATAATAATAAATCACATCATTTTTCTTTTGGTACATATTGAAAATGGGTCCCACAGACCTGAACACCACATAAGGGTTAAAGCATTTAGAAATAATCAACAGCAGTGAAGATGTGCAGCTTGAGGCCCGAAACATATTTCACACAAGAACGTGAACGCAGAAGTTTCGAGCTACGCAGACGTGTTCAAAAATGTGTCATGACGCATTTAATAACACAACGCAAGCTGCAACCTGAGCGTTACAGCAGGGGGCGCTATAACGGCAGCCAAGCCTGTCCAAGTGGTCCTGTACTCCAGCGTCTTTTCTCAACCTCCATAGCAGACGAGCAGTGAGTCTAACGCAAAGACATAAACATAAAAATATGATATATTATCTCATTTCCATTCCAACAGACGAGGTAAAGCAGCTGACTCTCCTCTACTGTCCACGTTCAGCTGTTGAGGCTGTTGGAATAACAGTAGATCCCTCTCTGGTTTGTACTCTAGCGCCCCCTTCAGTACTGAGTGTTTTAACCGCCACAGCAACGTAAGAGCGCACAGTGAGTTTGTTCAGAAGGACTGAATGTTTGCAGTGTGTTGGCCGAGCGGTCATTTGCGTTCGTGTCCTTGTGTTTCGGGCCTAAGGATGTAACTATTACTAATTCAGTAGCTGAACGGAAACTGTTCAGAGTGTGTGTGTGACAGCTAAGGGTGGGCTGTGAGTAATCGGTGGTCTCCGAGCTCCACAGGACTGTCTGGTGTCACTGCACAGGGGACCTCACACACACATGCACTGTGTATGTGTGTATGAGAGCTTAAAGTGAGCTGCTATTAGAGGAGCACAGAAGCGGAGTCAGGCGGTTTAAATGAGAGCTGTAGACAGCAGTGCTGATGAGCAGTTCACTGGAATTTCAGTGCAGAGATGGCAGACCAGCCATCTTTAGCTCCAGTTATCATGCGCTGTTACGCTATATGCTTGTTTTTATGATTTCATGATAGAACTAGACTTATGTGGGTGTATAATTGATAATTGGGTTTAAAATAAGTTTGTTAATGGTTATTAATCAAGTCAGAAACACTTTAAAAAGCATTAATAAACAGTTACAGTGCATTAATGAAGAGGGCAAACGTGAGCTATTAGATCTGATGACTTTGAATGAATCTGATGAAGCTGTGCAGTAGTTGTAGCTGAAACCCGTCTGCAGCGCTCGGCACTTTGCTATTAAATTACTAAAATCCGTAATTATAGTCCTCTTGTTCAAATACAGCTTTTAAACAGCTTTTAAAGCAATACCTTCAGCGGAGTACGCTGGACAGCGCTCGCAGGAGAGCTGTCCATCAACCAGGCATAAAATTGCAGGCGTTATATTTGGAATGAGTGTATATTTACACAAAAAACAATGAGGTTTAAAAGGTAAAACATTAAAAAAATTGTGATTTTGTAGCGTTTTCAGTCAAATACAGGTCAAACACAATTTATTAATCGCTGGATGGAGGGATTGATCAGCTGTGTATCGGTATCAACCGATTTTCAGCCCATGCGATCGGCAATCAGACAATATTTCTGTACCTTAGCCAATCCCGAGAGCTGATCTGTGACGTAAACCATATGAGCCATTTTTTGCCTCAGGTGCCAGAATGTAACAGCTGCACCATTTAAGGTGGAACGGGAAAATTTGAGCAAGAAGCTGGCGAATAGGAAGCCAAACTTCAGCCTCGTAATATCTATTTCGCTATTGAAAAACATTTTTCCTGAGGTATTTTATTACATATTTGGCTCCAGTATCTCTTGCTGTAATCAACTGTAATTAGCTGTAATTAACGTGGTTTGTTGTTAAAGCTTTTAGGATTTGTTAGCACATTAGCATCCATGTGCTAATCTTAGCTTCATAAAAGGTAAAACGCAGAACTACAAACCGATCATATGTCAACCTTTATCATATATTTAAATCCATCCATGAAGCAGGAGGACCATTTTGTCCTGTTAGCTGCACCAGTTTTGTAAGCTCCAGTTATTTCATTGGCTACGTTAGCCTGAGGTGCCAGAATGTAACTGCTGTACCATTTAAGGTGGAACAGGAGAATTTGAGCAAGAAGCTGGCGAAAAAGAAGCTGTCTTCAGCTTCAGTGAAAATTGAAAGGCATGAAAAAGGACGAGGAGGTTGCTCTGTTTCTGCTTGACAGATGGGCAACATTAACTTATTTTAACTGAAGAACCAGCAGGCCAATATTGTTTTGTCCCTTTTGTTAATGTTTCTGATAGCTAATCCTAACAGGTTAGCTTCGCAGCGGCATATGTAGCGACAGTTTGCAAACCCACAGTCTAGCTGATGATGCTGCGTTGTTGTTTGCTCTAAAGTTCTATCTTAGTATTTGTCCATTCAACATTTTCTGAAGGATTTTATGGCCACAAAGATCTAAAAAATGTAGTTTGCCTTGGCAATGCGTGTCCATGCACTTGGGGGGCAGAGCTTCTGAAGGAGCACCGAAGGGAGGGGTGTAAATGTGGCAGCCGGACCCGCCCTCTATCAATATCAGCTATGGGTTGGTGCTCAAAGCATATCGAAAATCAGCATCTGCCCCAAAAACAGTGATCAGTCTATCTATAGTACCAACTTTCTCAGAATTGGGGTTGTATGTGATATACCTGCATCCACCCTGTAGACATTGTGTGATTTTCATGTTCACATTCATGTAAACACATTATTGAAGTATTGAAAGTAATAAATACATTCTCATTACAAAAAAATACAAAAATATGTACACATAATAAATACATTCTGGAGCGTATTTTGTCCACCTATATAGCTTTTTAAAATAAAACCAACATTTCTTTACAGTAAAAATTGTGTAAATATAACGAATGCAATTACTCGCGAATATTTTCTAATAATAATATCTTTTTGCTGCCTTAGTTTTGAGTAGTAATGGACTTATTGTTTATGTCGAGTATCTGATTCTTGCCTGTTCTGGTGGCTGGTTGGTGCCTGAGTGAGAACACTGTAAAACTGATTTGTTGCTTTAACTTAGAAAAGTGAGTTTTATTATTTGAATGATTTTCGACTTCAATAAAGTCAGTGAGCTGGTGGCTTTAAATTGTTGAGTCCATTGAAACTTCATCAGTAATTGACACCAACACAAACCCAGATTGTGATGGATGTGAACTATGGGGGGACCCTAAGTTGATAAAAGAGGGAAAGTTATGAGAACTCAGAAAGTCTAAATCATTTTTACGGTGTTCTGTTTGTGAGAGCTGAGCAGGATGATGGAAAGATTGCTGACATCAGAGTGAACACACTCACAGGCCTTTCCATCAGTGAGGAATCGCTTTTTATCTAAGCGTAGAGGCGTTGTCCTCTTAGCCATGGTCCCATCAGAGAGAGAGAACACTGTTGGGTTCCCTTAACAATAGAACATGGGTTTGGAACTTGTTTTCATCTGGAAAGAAGGCACCTATTTGTAGCCACACTCATTGTCCATTTGATCAGCTTCACTGACCATATAGAAGCACTTTGCAGTTCTACAATTACAGACTGTAGTCCTTCTATTTCTCTGCACACTTTTTTAGCCTGTTCTGCAATTGTCAGGACCCCCACAGGACCCCCACAGGACCAGACACAACAGTGCTGCTGGAGTTTTTAAACACTGTGTCCACTCACTGTCCACTCTATTAGACACTCCTACCTTGTCAGTCCACCTTGTAGATGTAAAGTCAGAGACGATAGCTCATCTGCTGCTGCACAGTTTGTGTTGGTCATCCTCTAGTCCTTCATCAGTGGTCACAGGACGCTGCCCACAGGACGCTGTTAGCTGGATATTTTTGGTTGGTGGACTATTCTCAGTCCAGCAGTAACACTGAGGTGTTTAAAGACTCCTAAATATTGACCCCAAACATACAGCCAGACTGGTTTCTCTAAATTAAGGTGAAGGTGCTCACGTGGACTAGCCAATCTCCTCAGTTCAATCGCATCGAAATTTATTTGGAATTTTTTGTGAGAAACTGTGAGTCCATCAGAAGAACGCTGGTCATCTTGGGGAACTGAAGACCAAGAGGAATGGTCCAAAATGTGAATTACTTCTTACTGCGGAGGTCTCAAAGCTGCAACTGCCAGTAGTGGCTTTGCGAAAGTCTTAATGTTGTTCATTTGTGGTGTCTGGATACCATTTTCCCAATTTATAAGTATGAAGCCAAGTATGAAGGAAATAGGCTCTAGACGTACATATTAAAAAACGAAGTGTCAGAATTGGACGGCATTTTATCGTTATTGTGATAAATTACATCACACTGTGCTTTTCTGAGTATGTTGTGAATATCGTCAGCACTCAATTACACATTATATATAAGTATCCATCCATCTGTCCACCCATCCATCCATACATCTATCCACCTATCTATCCATCCATCCATCCATCCATCCAGCCATCCATCTATCCATCCATCCATCCATCTGTCCATCCATCCATCCATCCATCCACCTGTCTATCAATCCATCCATCCATCCATCCACCCATTCATCCATTCATCCATCCACCCATCCACCTATCAATCCATCCATCCATCCACCCATTCATCCACCTGTCCATCCATTCGTCTGTCCATCCATCCATCCATCCACCCACCCATCCATCCACTCATCCAACCATTCACCCGCCCATCAATCCATCTAATCACCCATCCATCCATACATCCACCCACCCATTCATCCACGTGTCCATCCATTCATCCACCCATCCATCCCTCCACCCACCCATCCGTCTGTCCATCTGAATACTTGTTTCCCCTCACTGTACTGCACCATCGGACAGAGACCATAAGGGAGAGACCATTTCAAATACCATATGATCAGCCCAAGATTGTTCTAGAAAGCTAATTAGCCTGAGACTGCAACCAACAGACTGCATTACAGGCCTCGCGAGTGACCGTCCTGAGCAGAGCTGAGGAGAACCAGTGTAATTCAAACCTGCTGTCTGGTGTAGAGTATCTATTAAAGAGTGTTAAAGAGACAGCAACACGCAAGGCGATCACTCGCCCTTACTTATTCATAAGTACTGGAGGAAACGAGAGTGAGACACAAACAAGCCAGGGAGGGATAGAGAGAGAGAGAGAGAGAGAGAGAGAGAGAGA
Source organism: Colossoma macropomum (assembly GCF_904425465.1). Taxonomy (NCBI): domain Eukaryota; kingdom Metazoa; phylum Chordata; class Actinopteri; order Characiformes; family Serrasalmidae; genus Colossoma; species Colossoma macropomum. The sequence continues at coordinate 33,942,533 of NW_023494800.1, forward strand.
GAGAGAGTCGGGGAAAGAAAGATGTGTCAGCACGGACGGGGTGATTTATGCCGTGGCGGTGACAGCTGATTTGATAATCAGTGCGTGTTCCTCCTACGCACCTCACACAGCCGGCGTCAGCGGATTTTAATCTCGTTTGCTTTCTTTCTTTTCTTTCTTGCTTTCGTTCTTTCTTTCTGGAGTTGAGGCCCTTTTCCCCTGTTAAACCCCTCCTTCTGCTTTTAAACTGACAATAACCAAATATAAGAGCGCAGCATGGAAGAGATGCTCCTGCACCACTGGAGCAAAAGAGGGAGAAAGGGATGATGAGGGGAAGAGAGGGGAAGAGTACGTCCTTGGAAAGACAGACTGTTTCTTAGAGCCTACATTCATTAGCATAACATCATCAAAGCAGCAGAACGTCTCCTCAGTGTTTCACGTTGCACAGCTGACGTTGCCTCGACGTTTTAATTCTTGCCGAATGTCAGTGCGACATGATTAAAACAGCGTCTGCTTATTCGAAACCATGACTTGTGGACGGTTTCGCGGAAAAGCTGATGTTAGCTAGAACCAGCCACTTCATTAAGCCCACCTCCTTGTTTCTCCTGCACCTTGTAGTTCTACAGTTACAGACTGTAGTCCATCTGTTTCATAGTTTGTTACCTTGTTCTTGTTCTGTCCACAGGGGGGACATTTGGGTGGTGGGTCATTCTCAGCATTGCAGTAACACTGACGTAGTGGTGGTGTGTTAGTGTGTGTTGTGCTGGTCTGAGTGGATCAGACACAGCAGTGCTGCTGGAGTTTTTGAAACACCTCAATGTTGCTGCTGGACTGAGAACCAAAAACATCCAGCCAACAGCGTCCTGTGGGCAGCGTCCTGTGACCACTGATAAGAGGACTAGAGGATGACCAACACAAACTGCGTTTACATCTACAAAGTGGACAAAGCGTAGGAGTGTCTAATAGAATGGACAGTGAGTGGACACAGTGTTTAAAGAGATGTAAAGCTGTAGGAAACACTTTTAGGTTCTTTACAATCACATTTACAGTCTCATTCATAACCACCTAATTAGTTTTTTAACCAGCCGTCCACTGAAATGTTCTTTAGGGAGCCAAAGTTCTTTTATGGCTACTTTCTTTCTCTTAGCCCTCCTTTCTCTTAGCCCTCTCTCTCTTTGTTCTTTCTCTCTTTCTTATCTTTGTCTCTCTTTCACCCTTATCCACTCTTGTCCACTCTTATCTCCCTTTCTCCCTTTTCTCTCTACCTCTCTTTCACTACTGTCTTTTTCTCTTATTTTCTTTTCTCCTCTTTCACTCTTGCTCTTCTTTCTCTCTCTCTTTCTCTTGCTTGCTCTTTCTCCTTTCTCTTCAACAGTCATGTTGTTCATCATTATTTCATGCCTCTGTTCCACTGCCAGCTTCAGTTTTCTTTCTTTCTCTCTTTCTCTCGCTTTTTCTGCTATTACCTCATTTCTCTTTGTGCACGTTAGAGAACATTTGCTATAATATTGATCATAATATAGTATAGTGTGATGGATGGACGGATGGATGAATGGGTGGATAGATGGAAGGATGGACAGATGGTTGGGTGGACAGATGGATGAATGGGTGGATGGATAAATGGGATGGATGATGGATGGATGGATGGATGGGTGTAAGGATGGATGAATGGGTGGATGGATAAATGGGTGGATGAATGGGTGGATGGATGAACGGGTGGATTGATGGATGGATGGATTGATGGATGGATGGATGGATGGATGGGTGGATGGATTGATGGATGTATGAACAAGTGAATAGGTGGGTGGGTTGGTGGACAGGTCAATGGATGGTGGGTGAATGGATGGATGGTTGTGTGGACAGATGAATGGGTGGATGAATAGATGGGTGAACGGATGAATGGGTGGATGAATAGATGGGTGAATGGATGAATAGATGGGTGAATGGATGGATGGGTGGATGAATAGATGGGTGGATGGACAGATAGGTGGATGGATGGGTAGGTGGATAAATAGATGGATGGGTGGGTGAATGGATGAATGGGTGGATGAATAGATGGGTGGATGGACGGATGGATGGATGGGTAGGTGGATGAATAGATGAATGGGTGGATGAATAGATGGGTGGATAAACAGATGGATGGATGGGTAGGAGGATGAATAGATGGGTGGGTGGGTGGATGAATGGGTGGATGAATAGATGGGTGGATAAACAGAAGGATGGATGGGTAGGAGGATGAATAGATGGATGGATAGATGGATGTACGGGTGGGTGGACGAATGGACATGTGGATAGGTGGATGGGTGGGTGGATGCATGGATGGAAGGATGGATAGGAAGGTGGATGGATGGACAAGCGGATAGGCGGATGGGCGGATGGATAGATGGATGTACGGGTGGGTGGACGAATGGACATGTGGATAGGTGGATGGGTGGGTGGATGCATGGATGGAAGGATGGATAGGAAGGTGGATGGATGGACAAGCGGATAGGCGGATGGGCGGATGGATAGATGGATGGATTTTGAAGCTGAAGAATAAGAGAAGCGTGAATCTCTTTGTGGGAGGAGACGGATCCTGTTTTTCTGGGCTTGAACTCAGCAGGTCCTGATGAATATAAAGGGCTTTTACTCAGTGCTGTGTGGACGATGGAGAAAAAGGTCGCCGGACAAAAAGGTAAAGAATAAAAACCTTTTCACCTTTCAAACAAATACCCCCCCCCCTTCATATTCAGCTTTCTTTCTCTCTGAATGGTAAAGGTGCTTTTAGGAGCACTTCTGTATAAATGTATGCGGCCGTTCTGTGCTTTCATATATGTGTGCAGACACATTTGAAAGACCCTGTAAACCACTTTCTGTGCAGTTCACACTACACACATACGCTGTACACTGTAAAGCCTTTTTGTTGCCGTCTATGTAAATTATTCACTTTCTGTGACGCAGAACCGCATCCAGCTGCTGCAATACACTGCAGTATACAGCAATATACAGCAAAATAATATTCGCTTCTCTGAGTGTATCATGGGCATTATCCACAGATAAACAGTGCAGAGACCACCCTTCATTTGTTTAATTTCCAGTCAAAACCGAAAATAAAAAAAAAACATAAAACATATTTAACGATTACACTCAACAACTAAATATAATATCTAATTTTTCAGTATTTAATGTGTCACTCTTTGCCTTTATTCCAGCTTCCATTCTTTTCAGGAGACTCCTCAAAGAATCTGCAGACACACCTCCAAAGTTCAGTGTTAGAAGCTGGTTGATCATTTTCTGAAGTAATCAAACACATTCAGTGGTGTTGAGGTCTGGACTCTGGGGTGGTCAGTCCATCGTTCAGCTTCTTTGTTTGATGTGTCCGTCTTTTCTCAGTGAGGTTCTTCTTGACAGCTACACATCCTTTCAGACCCACAGCGCTGAGTCGTCTTCTCACAGTGGAAGGATGGACAGAAACACCTGTGGATGTTTTCAGATCTGAAAATCAGTTTTGGTGTCTACCAGGTCTTCCAGGTGGTTGTTAGGAGGCCCATTTTCTCCGGAGCTTTTAATCATTGTTTAACTCTAGTTTTGAAAACTCTTATTTTTTCACTCATTTTCTTTGACTTTCTCCTTCCTTATGCAAGTCGAATATCTTATATATGATCTCCTCAGAAACATCTCCTGAAAAAGGGATAATTATGGTCGTTTTGGCTGGAAATAAAAGTGAGGTCTCAGGCTTTTGCACAGTCATGAGTAATGGTATCATTGGCACTTGCATGGATCATAAAAACATGTAAACAACAACTAGTGTACAGTAACTGCATACACTTTATAGTAACTAATAGCTGATTGGATTACAGCCCATTATGACATCATCTTATTTAATCTGGTATTTTTCAAATAGTTGATTTTTGCAATTGTTTAAAAAAATGTAACTTTTTTAAATGTGGTTCTGCTATTATATGGGTGCGTATTGTCCATTACAGCTTGCTCGCACACTTCAGAAAAGTGAGGTTATATTTTTGCCATATTTCCCACCCTTCACTGGGGGGCACTAAAGAGAAGTCTGGAAGTCTCAAAGGCCTGGAAGCACAATCACAAAACTGATTTTTAACCAAGACTAGAAAACTTTAAATGAAAACTGTAATTAGCAATTGTTCTACACAAATAATCTCACTTTGGCTCAAATACATGGCTTCTTAGATTGTTTTGGCACCAAACATGACTCTTTGGCATTGCAGCAAAAACCTTTTCCAGGATTTAATTGTTGAGAAGAGACAGTGTATACGTGCCTGTGTGTTCCTGCATCATCATTCAGATTTTCATTGCAATGCTAGAGTGGCGGCCAGTAGGAGGCGCTGTACAGAAGAGCCTCAATAAATGTCTGTTTTAACGTCTCAAAGCTGCAAGTGAGTTAATAACGTTTTAATGTGTATCTTAAATACATATTATAAAGATGAAACCATAAAACAGAATGGATTAATGCATAACTATGTGGTTATGTGGATTATTCTACCAAATTGGTTCAAAGACAGAGTTGAAAACACATTTTAAACTTGGGAACTGACTTGGACTTTAAAAAATCCTTTTGTTTTGAGTGACCCTATACCTTAAATCTGCTTATTTTATTATTAAAATAAATGATTGAACATTCCATCTTATTACTACCAAAACAATCATAACACTAGCCAGACTTCACCAAGTGTTTCAGTAGTGACTGTTTTAGATCATTTTGAGCAGAACTTAAAAACGCAGACAGAACATGACCAGCAAACACAGCTTTAAACAGCTGTACACACATTAAATCATCATATTCTTTTTAAAACAAAAAGTTTACTGCAGAAAGTGTGTTTCGGTACTGACAGTTCTTAATATTCCACACTGATTAAATCGACTTGGACCTGGACAATAAAATCCTCTTGCTTTGAGTCACCCTGTACCTTAAATCTGTTTATTTTATTAAAATAAATGATTGAACATTCCATTTTATCACTACCAAAACAATCATAACACTAGCCAAACTTTACCAAGTGTTTCAGTCGTGTCTGTTTCGGTAGTGACAATTGCAGCTTATTTTGAGCTGAATTCAAAATCGCTAGCCAGTACACACATAAAATTATTATATTTTTATTAAAACAACATACTGCAGAAAATGTGTTTCGGTAATGACATTTCATTAGGGTTTGGGACAGACACCATCTAATAGAAAGTAGCCTATAAATTATTATTTTTTATATTTATAACTTATTATCATATCAATTAATGCTGTGGTTTAAAATAGATCATAACATAATATTTGTAAATATCTAAGGTGTGAAAACTTACTGTGTTACTCAGTTTGAGCTAATTTTTTAGAATGGCTTATATACAGATGGTTGACAAATGGGGAAAAAAACTGAACACATAACAGATGTACTGCATGATACAGGTAAGCAATTAACATTCATTAGTGGGGGGCGGATGGCAGGAGCTTCAGTCTGTTCAGCTGGCTAGTGTTTAAATAGGAACAGTGACTAAAGTGACATCTGGGTTTAGATCAGTGTGAAAGACATCAGTAAACAGGGCTGGAAATCGTGGTCTAAAGAGCACATTCAGTGAGTGTGATGCTCGTCAGCGTCAGTGCAGAATGTGATCAGACGGTCAGCAAGAAAAGTCTATCCACAGCTACATAGAGAGGGGTGCTCTAGTTGGGTTTGACTGAGTAAACCCTTCATTACAAAGACGAATGAGCCTCTGAGAGTTCAGTGGTGGCAAAGCCATCAAGACTGGACTGTGGAGATGTGGAAAATGTGATCTGGTGAGACGAGTCATCCTTCACCATATTCCCCACTTTGATATTTGAGTATCTCTAAGAACTGAAGAACTTAAGAGCTAATGAGCTAACACTAGAGTTAACACATACAGCGTTGGATGCTGATGAGGTCTCGGCATCTTTTACACAAGGTATTTTCTCCTCAGTGGTTAATGTGCCAACATATTAGTTTGACTGATAAATATGTTTTTACTGCTTCTAGTAACATTGGCTAGTGTAGTTCGCCTAGTAAGCAAAAACCTCTCAGTTATGTCCTTAACAAAGCGTCCTTGGCAACATGCTCATTTTAAGGCACTCAGGGGTCTCGTAACATCCTGTTAAAACAAAATCAATGAGCCTCGTTCACCAGTATCTTCCAAAGTTTGTTCTGAAATGTGACCCTAAGATGAAAAGTGTATATCGGATTCATGATGTGCTCTTAAAGCTCAGAACTGTTCACACCTTTGTGCTCTTGAGTGTGTGTAGATTCTGTTCTTACTTAAGAACAAATCAAATGTCAGAATCTTTGTAAAAACTGCATGTTTTCAGGAGAAAGAACAGAGAAAGTATACAGACTTACATGTCAATGATAGATTGGGCCTCATTTACAGTTGGTAAATGAGGCCCAATCTATTATTGTATACTTTCTGTGTTCTTCCATAATAAAATGTGATCAGTACCCAAAATTTGAAAACTGGCACCTCCCATGGTTAACCAAGTAATCAGGAACCGGTGCACATTCCAGGCCTCAGCAAACTTCTTGCGGAGATGAAGTTCACCTGGCTTCATTGAACAATATGACATAACTATGGAGAAAATGAACAACTGCAGGCGTCGCACAGAGGCTTCATTCGCCATGCCTCGCACATGGTGGCTAGGCGAACTCTGCGGACAAAGACCCTATGCAATAAAGCCTGTGATTGGTCAGTAACAAAAGAGGCCTGTCATTAAACAAAGATGAACGACTTTGCGGAGCTTCGCGACGCACCAATATGTCACTGTGAAACGTGCATTTGTTAAATAAACAATGAATACCTCCTAAATGTAAGATGCTAAGTCTATTATTCAGTAGTACTACTAACACTAAGCACCAAAACATATAGGTTATCTATATTTAGGTTCACAAGAGGACGAGGCTGAAGTTGACTTTGTATTTGCCATCTTTTTTAGAATTTTCCTGTTCCGCCTTAAATGGTGGCAGCATTCTGGACTTGAATGTTGCCATAGTTAGAACTGTGATAGAATCATTTTCCCACAGTCATGGAGCATCTGCGACAGGCGACACAAAACCGCAGAAAGTATGCAAGCTTTTAAGCTCGCGAAGGCGTTTTCGGCTTCACACAACCCTCTAGAATTTCATTTCACAAGAAGTATGCTGAGGCCTTCCAGGTGTACACCAAGAGGTGGCTGGAGGCCTGAATGATTGCCCCCGTACAGTGAGGTGGACATTTTGCTGGCATGGTTTGGGTCAACTTGTCCTGTTCGAGGGAGTGTTCACAGCAAATCAGATCAAGTTATCCTGACTGATCACCTTTATCCTGTGATGAAACATGCCTCTTCTGATGGGAGTGGTCTCTTCTGTGATGATGACAGGGCATGAGGGATCACTGAATGGTTTGATGGGTATGAAAATGGGAGCAGTCATGGGCTGGAGGTTAGGGAACCAGCCTTGTGACTGAAAGGTTGCCGGTTTGATCCCCGGAGCCGTCAGGACATGACAGAGCAAGGCACCTAACCCCCAACTGCTCCCTGGGCGCTGTGGATAGGGCTGCCCACTGCTCCGGGGAGGTTTGGTCACTGCCCCCTAGTGTGTGCTTTCACTAGTGTGTATGTGGGTGTTCCACTGCACAGATGGGTCAAATGTGGAGATGAATTTCTCTGTTGTGGGATTAATAAAGGGTAACTTATAAAAACAAAGACTTAGACTTATGATATAAATCATATGCTATGGCCTTCGTAGTCACCAGATCTCAACCAAGTCGAACACCCATAGGAGCCTTTGGAGCAACATGTTAGACAGGGCTCTCTGCCACCATCATTAGCACCAGTTGGGGGAATTTCTTTTGGAAGAACGGCGTTCCATCCCTCCAGTACAGTCCCAGAGACATGACAAGGTGCATTGAAGCTGTTCTGGTGGTCTGTGCTGGCCCAACACTTCACTAATACACTTTATTTTGGGTTTTTGGACTGATTGTCTTCCCAGATGTCCTCCTCTAAAATGGCCTTGCTAGTCATGTTGACAGAAAGGATCCTTCCACTCCTTACCATGTGGACTAAAGTCTTAAGTGGCTCAGCCAATTGGATTAAATTGCTCATTAAATCCCTATTGTTTCATTAGAGAACAGAGGAGTGCCCTTGAGACGTCCATCCATCTCTTAAACTGAACTGGCACGGAATGGGAAAGACTGGCAGCCCAGTGGAAAATGCAATGTAGTTCAGATATTCTTTGCTTAATATTGTGTTGTAGCTACATTACTCACTGCCTAATAACTTCACAGTGTTTATCAGGCTGAAATGTTTCGTTTCAAAGCAGAGTTTCTTTCCATTAAGCTGTGCTGACCACAGAGTCCTGTCACACGCTACACAGTCTAGCTAGCACCGGAAAAGCTTAGAAGAATACCGGAAAAACCCGCAGCTGCTATGAATCCACAAATTTTACGTTTACATCAGCAAACACATGTATAACAACCAGTCTTGCAAATCAAACATGATTTTTAAAGTGACCAAAACAAGACACTGTTTTATTCGTCCTCTGTTTGATTTTGTTAACCTTCACGGGAAACTACTTTTGGCTTTGCTGTTGGCATGGCAACAACCAAGATGAGGGATTGGTTGTTTGCCAGTAACACATCACAAGCATTAGTTTGTCTTTTGCTTTGTCACGTGTGGTGCTAGCATCTTCAAAAGCTGAAACCCAAAAAAATCTATGTCTGGAGTTTGGCAGAAAGCACCAGAGTGACTCAGACAAAATGAAGCTTTTTGGCCAAATTGAAATGTTAGCCTGTATATTTTCTATATGTTTTCTCATAATGACACGTAATGAGAACTCAAATAGCAATATGAATTGTTGAAAACTGGCACCTCACGCGGGTAACCAAATACTCAAGAACCAGTGCACATCCCAAACCTAACACTGTGCATTCCTTAACAAATACCAACCCAGCAGCGAAGTATGGGGATGGTAGCATCATGTTGTGGGGGATGCTTTTCCTCAGCAGGGACTGGACATCTTGTTAAAACTGAAGGACGGATGGATGGTGCAGAATACATGGAGATACTGCAAAACAGCCTGCTAAAGAACTGAAGTTCAGGAGAAACTTCCCAAGAACAAGACCAAAGAAACACAGGAGTGGTTGAACGACAAAAAGGTGACTGTACGACAATGGCCCAGTCAAAGTCCAGACCTAACCCCCCGCCCTACCCCCACAGAATGTTTAGCTTAGTTTCAAAAGTATTGTGTCAGTATTTTGCATTTATGTCGTTACTGGCATCCTGGCATAACTGGAGGTTTTGTGTTCGTATGGTCACCGACTGGGTGCATGTATTTTTTTATTCATTTAGCAACTTCACATGTCCTGCTGGCATGTAACTGCGCTACATTTGACCAGACCAGACAGCGTGAGTGCGTGTGTTGGTACTGTATAATCCACGAGAGCAGGCTGGCGAGGTCGCCTGAAGGTCGTCTCTAAAAGCAGTGACTGAACTCCTGAACTACTGCGCATGCTCAGTGACCGCCTGACCTCTGTACAGCGTAATCCGCAAAGGATTAGGGTTACAGACTGTGTTCAGTCTCCAGGGGGTCTCTCACACACACACACACACACCCACACACTCACACACTCACACACTCACATGTACAACATGCATAGATGGACTCAAGCTGTGTTGCTTTAGAGCACTTTGTGGTGAAATGAGTGAATGGATAGTGGAAAAGTGAAGGAGGGCTAACACGAACAGACTCATTTTAAAAGAAAAAGAATGAAAAAGAGAGAGTTGTATTAGAACCCCCCCCCACACACACACACACACACACACGCACACACTTATTTCTTATTTTATTTGCTGATCGAATGATGGAGCTTAATCTAATCTCAAATCATTTACTGAAAGGTTATAATCTAATTCAGAAATTTCATCTGGACATCATGCGTTCCTGGAATTTGTTTTTGTTTTGGGCCTGTTGAATTTGTCAGTGGATAACAGTGATCTGTGCATTCATATTAAGTTCTACAAGAAAAACAGTTTGCGGTACATTCGGACCCAATCCCATTTCACCCCTCGCCCCTACCTCTTAGCCCTTGTTTTATTATTGTTTTAGTTTAATGTTGTTTCAGTGTATTATGGTCCTTAACAATCAAACAAATAGTATGCTGATGTCTCGGTAGCTAGCTAGCTAAATTTTCCGTTCCACCTTAAATGGTTACATTCTGGCACATCAGCTGTCAGAAATGCCGCACCATTTAAGGTGGAACAGACAAATTCAGACAAGAAGCTGGTGAATATCTGACTTCATATCACTGAAGAATTAGGGGTGGGTGATAATAAATAACTGCCCCCCTCTTTGAAGGCATATGATGCCCTAAATGTAACTAAAGCCCAGCAGTGAGGAGCTGAACTTTACCCTCCTCTGCTGTCACTGCAGACTGGCAGGGTCGCCTACAGAGCAGCACTAGTAGCTGTTAATGAAGTGATGCTCTTTTTATTTGAGGGTCCCATTTCATAGAGGAACATTTCCAAGGGGCAAGGGGACACTCGAAAACAAGGACAAGGGGTAAAAATAAGAAATGGGACTGGGCCTTGGCTTTGAGAGGACAAGATAAAGAAGAATCTAAGGTGTTAGACCTTTGGGGTAATAAGCCCCCCTTTAGCGTTCTGTCCCACAAAAATTATTCAGAAAGATTTTCACCGTAAAGAAACACACTTGTTTTAGCAAAGTCAGCTTTACACTGAGTAGCTAGCATTAACGTTACATGCTAGCTATAGTGATTGATAGATAGTATTAAGCTGCATTTTTAGCATTAATCTGTTCTGTCATGTCCAAAAATCATTTACACTTAAACGTTAAATGTTGAATTGAAGGTGGAATGCTAGTGATTTGTTGTTGTTGATATCGTTGTCAATAACAACACAGAAATGTACATAATAGCATTATGTAGTTAATATAATAACTATTTAATTAATGAACAAAATGGACATTTTAAGTGTCATTTGTTATTAAAATTTAGCAGAATCTAAACACATAAAAATGATAGAGGAATTTATTTCTAGTTTAGGAAAAAACACTAGAAATTATTTTACATTTAAATGATTCACCAAGATTCAACGGGGGAGGGTCTTCTTAACCCGAGTAGGGGGGCTTCTAGGCTCAACAGATTCACAGGTACAGTTTAGCTTCACGACTAATGGACATTGAGGGGATTTTTTCCCTCATTTTTCTCTATTGTGAAAGAGAGAAACGTGGCAAAGCAGATTAAACAGATTAAAGCTGTTACTTACTGAATGTTATGAAGTGTAACATTGTTCGTTTTGGCTTTGAAGAGAGAAAAGGGTGGGATGAGGAGGAGTTCACAGACAGGTGTGTGAACGTTGAGTGGTGTAATTGTACAGTAAGAGTGTGTGTGTGTGTGTGTGTGTGTGTGGTGTTAAATCAGTGGTGGGCTGCAGAGGCGATACGAGCGAGTGAGTTGCCGGGAAAGGAAATCAATATCCTCCTTCAGCCGAAACATATTTATGATCCTGCAACACAAACACAGTCATGTCCAATTAGAGAGAGCAAATTTACTATCTACCTCCTGTCTGGCTCACTCAGTACAGCCTGACTGATCTCAGCTTTTGATGGCTGATAACAGCTGTAAGGGCCTGAAAATATCAGCTGATATATCCACCGATCAGACATACCATTATGACCACCTCCTTGTTTCTACGCTCATTGTCCATTTTATCAGCTCCACTTACTATATAGGTGCACTTTGTAGTTCTACAGTTACAGACTGTAGTCCATCTGTTTCTCTGATACTTTGTTAGCCCCCTTTTACCCTGTTCTTCAGTGGTCAGGACCCCCATGGACCCTCACAGAGCAGGTACTATTTGGGTGGTGGGTCATTCTCAGCACTGCAGTAACACTGACGTGGTGGTGGTGTGTTAGTGTGTGTTGTGCTGGTACGAGTGGATCAGACACAGCAGTGCAGATCTGAAGCAGCTTGATTTTCTCCTCTCTCTCACAGATGAAAGCTTTAAGTGCTGTTTATCTGATGGGGGCAGTTTTGGTGTCTACCAGCTCTTCCAGGTGGTTGTTAGGAGGCCCTTTTCCCTGTAGCTTGGAATCAGTGTTTGAATGTTTGGAAACAGTTTTTTTCACCTATTTTCCTTTGACTTTCTTCTTAGTTGTGCAAGTGGATTATCTTATATCTAACCCTTGTGATTCAGGGAATATTAACACAGCAAGAAGGGTCTGGGTTCAATTCCCCAGCCGGGCGACCAGGGTCCTTTCTGTGTGGAGATTGGAGTTCTCCCTGTGGGTGTAGGTTTCACCTGGGTGCTTTGGTTTCCTGTGATGGACTGGCAACCTGCCAAGGGTGTTTCCTGACTTCTGCCTAACGTCCACTGGGATAGGCTTCAGCATCTCCCAGCGACTCAGGAGGATAAGCGGCTTAGATGATGAATGAATCCTCTGCTCAGTTGGTCCTTCCCTGACCACACTAGTATACCCAGCCTGTAGAACAGAGTCAGCAGATTCATACAGTGTCATACAATTTCCATTTTTAATTAAAATGCTGAAAATGTCAAGATAAATGCAACGGCAGCCACTGTCCCATTTTGCACCATCCCATTTTGAATTTTACTTCATTTCTATATCTATTTTATATTATCTTTGTTTTTACTTGGTTTATCAACATCAACATCAACTCAGAAATATCTCCTGAAAAATGACTAAGTTGTACTTAACCCCTTAAACGACCAGGGCCAACCAGCAGGCCCAGAGTCTTACTACACACGGCTATAACCTAAGAGTAGCTCAGCCAGTTTTCCCTGAAGCCCCTGTAGTTACTGAATTATAAGCCGTAGTATGTAATAAGCCTGAGATTATAACTGCTGATGGTAACTGCTGTTTTACTACTGGGTATTAAGTAAATGAAGGGCAAAGTCTTGATGTCTTTATGATCATTTTTCTGGCAATATGATGAAGAATGACACACTTCATATTCATACCTATTTGAGGTACAGACCCCCTGTGCACATACACAAACAGCTTCTAGGCCTGTTAGACCCCCAACATGTTGTCCTGTTCCACAATTTTGTATCCTGCACTTTGACTTAAGCCCATAAATAAACCCGCAGAAAGATCTGAACATCTGAAAGAAAAAAGTGTTTATGCTTTTCTCTGCGCTCTGGTCAGTCTGTGGTGCTGTGCAGTCAGAGTGATGCAGCCAGTCCAGAAACATCTTCAGACTCTGTCATGGTGACTGATTGCAGTAACATTGACCAGGTTGACTGGACACTGTTTCACTGTAAGGAGCGCCATCAGACAAACTGAAGAACACTCTTAGATCCTTTTAGGACTAGTTTCAAAACCATCAGACCAGTTTGGCTAAGATCTGTTTAACCCCTTAAAATCTCAGGCTTATTACATATTAAGGCTTAATAAAGCAAAAGGCCACTCAAGACAGTGTTTTACTGCGATTTGATCATGGTCAAGGGTGTTCTTTGGCACGAGTGCCTAAAACTCCCTTCCCTGTGATAAAATCGCAGTAACTCACTGCCTCGAGCGGCTTTTTGCTTTTATAAAACTGCAGCCAACATAAACTATGATAAAATACACGATGTTTTAGATAATAATTCAAGTTATTATTAATAGTATTCAACGTAAACAAGTATTCTGCCAAGAAATGTAGTTCCATTAGAGTACGGTAACGTTGCCAAGCAACACTGACCGCTGCATGAGGAGAAGAGCGTTTGGTCGCCGATCACTGTAAACTGCAGACATTTCATGATTTTTTAAAACACCTTTCTTGTAAAACAGTGAACATATGATAACACAGCACTGTTTAATGCAAACACTTTTAGTTTATCAGTACTTTTCGGTCACCAAATTACCTCCGCGAGTCTTCTGCCAGTCTGACAACACCACTTTTTTTACACTGGGGCTGAATCTCAAACGGCTCCCTGCTCCCTACATAGTGCACTACATAGGAATTTAAATACTGACTCCTGCAGCCCAACAGAGCAAAATACAGTTAAGAAATGGTCATTTGGGATTCACCCGCATTCATACTCGACAAGCAGTGCATTATTTGACAGCAGAAGCTAGAATTTCTACACTTAATGTTGCACAGCTCACTATTTAGTTAGGGAGTATGTAGCCGTTTGGGATTCAGTCTGGGTTTGGTGCTACTTCTGACTGAAACACGGACATTTGAAGCGTGTAAGGTGACGTTCTTTAGACTTGCTTTCTTTAGAAATGCTACTGTTTTACAGTGAATCATACCGTAAGTACCTTAATTCAAGCCTGTGATATTAATGTTGGAGTTGTTTAGCATGTTTCATATCTTTTAGCCTGTTGGCTTTATAATATTCAGTAGCCACAGGGGCTTCAAAGCAGACTGGCTGAGCTATTCTACGGTTATAGAAGAGTGTAATAAAACTTTGGGTTCTGGCCGTTTAATGGGTTAAAAACACCTTCAGACCAGTTAAAGCACTCTATCCCAGTGAAACTGCAGAGTGATGATCACAGTAATCACAGTGCTCTGACTCCAAAAACGTCTATTTAACAGGAAGTGTGGTAGTTCTACACCGCCAGCTGTGTAAGGTCAGGCTGCCCCGACGCTACAGATTACAGAGGTCAGGGTAGCCGTGGATTCTACATGACTGACAGGGCTTTAGGACAGTGAGGTGGATTACAGGGTCAAAGCCCCGCCCCCTAAAGAGGATTGGGTAAAACTATATTACAGTAACAGTGAAGGAAGAGACGAGAGAGACAGTAAGAGAGGAGAGTCAGACCAGAGAGAACTGAGTGTGTGTGTGTGAGGATGGAGTGAAGAGGGTGAAGGAGTGACGGGAGCGACAGAAGGAAAAACAGAGATAGAGAGTCGTTAACTGCTCTTCCAGCTGCTCCTCATCTCCAGAGTCTCACAGCTCCTGCACTGATGTTTGTTTCTCTTTTTCTTCTTTTATTCCTCCAAACGTCACTATCACTCCATCCCTCTGTCTGCTGCAGCCTCGTCTAACTCAGACAGAGAGAGAGAGAGAGAGAGAGGAGAGAGAGAGAGAGAGAGAGAGAGTTTGTTAATTAGTCTATTTATAATTATTAACCTGATAATAATAACCATATTAGTTTAATTACAGGCATTAATGTGGTAATTATTTGTTTTGCTCTCGTTATTTTCATCATTATTACTGCTGTTCTAATGCTTTGGTGTTACTGTACTTCACACAGTCAGACTAGCACAGCTGTTCTGAACTGAACAGAGAGAGAGAGAGAGAGAGAGAGAGAGAGAGAGAGAGAGGGCGAGAGACAGAGAAAGAGACAGTGTAAAAGGACAGAGAGAGAGGAAACAGAGAGAGAAAGTAAAGAGAAGAGTCCTGGCTGCCCAGACAGGAGAGGCTGTGTGGTCACTGTGTGAGCAGTGGGGTCGAGACGGAGGAGCGTTTCTTCTCTACTGTGAAAAATTCAAACAGACACGAGAAATTTACACAAATTTAACCAATTAATCCCCAAATTTAAAAATGTACTCAACTGGAGAAATTACAAATCATTCTCACCGATAAATACATAACATGTCACCGCCTGAGAGACAGTGGGTAACCACCCCCACCACCCTACTGACCCCCAACCACAGAGAGAGAGAGAGAGAGAGAAGGAGACAGAGAAACAGGACAGAGAGATAAAAGAGAGAGAGAGGTCGAGAGACAGAGAAAGAGACGAGGAAATAGAGAGAAACTGAAAGAAAATAAAGAGAGACAGAGAAAGACATATATATATAGATACATATATATACACTTTATAGTCACTCCACTATAAAGCACTGGCTAGTCAGGAGCTGAACATCGACAGGAGTCCCCTGAGCCAGCTAGTCCTGAGTCTCAGTGACCTACAACCAAATGATGTCACTAACACCAATCAGCCTGACCACACGCTCGCCCAGAAAATCAGACCCAATCAGATTATCACCAAACAAAAACAAAACTACATCACCCACTGGACTGAGACCACACATCAACAGCACAAGCTTCAGTGCTATTCGGCCCTAAATCGAGATTATACTTTAGCACCGCACCTCACAGCAATTACAGACAGACAACTGAGGAGAGTGCTGACCATGTACAGACTCAGTGAGCACAGCCTGGCCATCGAAACTGGCCGGCGCAGACAGACCTGGTTACCCAGAGAGGCCAGACTGTGCTCCCACTGTGAGCTCTCAGTGGTGGAGACGGAGCTGCACTTCCTCACAGAGCTGCTCGAGATACGACTCCATTAGAAAGGAGCTCTATGGGAAGGTGAGCAGCGTCTGTCCTGAGTTCCAGCTCTGCAGTGACTCTGAGAAACTGCCGTACGTGTTGGAGAGAAGAGCGAGCTGATCACACGCAGCCAGATACGTGACCGCCTGTCACAACCTGAGGGACAACCAGTGAGAAACTGATATTGATTTTTATTGATTATTATATATTTATGAAATTTGTCTTGACTCTTTTATTTTCCCTTTCTTTTTTTTTGATTACTAATAACCCTGTAAATAATGTATTTTCTAGTGTTCTATTCTAATCTATTATATCATCTTTTTCTTATTTTTTATGTGTTTCTTATTAACTGCTTTGGCAACAGTGTATTTCACTACATTCATGCCAATAAAGCACTATTGAACTTGAAAGACAAAGAGGACAGAGAGAGAGACAAAGGACAGAAAGAGAGTGAGAAAGACCAAGAGCGAGAGAGAGAAAGAGAGAGAGAGAGACAGCAAGAGAGAGAAAGAGAGACAGCGAGAGAGAGAGAAAGAGAGAGAGAGAGAGGCTGGGAGAGAGAGAGAGAGAGAGAGAGAGATTTGATACTGCTTACGCAGCTCTACATAGCCGAGGACATGTGAAGCTGTAAGAGGTGTAAGATTCTTCACTTCGCTCTGCAGACTTTTCATGCTTTAGTCCGGCGTTACTGAAGGAGCCTCTCTGAGCAGAGCGTGAGCGAAGTAACCCGCACTCTCACACAGGCTGCGCTCAGTACGGCTTCAGCGTGTAGTACCTCACATCCACTGCGGCTGTAGGTCACAGGCTGCGTCCATAACAGATGAAATAATGACCCTAGATTAGCCTATATTAGTCATTAGCCTCTTAAATGGCCCAAAGTTTTATTACACACTTCTATAGTCTAAGAATAGCTCAACAGTTTTTTTGCATATCATGTCTACAAACATCACGTCATGAACTGCACCAGAATGACGGCCGAACGTCTTCGCTACACTGTTGACATAGTGAGGTCATCAGCCATCTGGTTCTCTATACAAAGTCATGCGTAAAACTTTGAGCCCCCGATCAAACAACATCTGCCTCACGTTCTTCATGTCACAAAACTCGGCCCAAATCAAAATAACAAACTGGCCGACTCCGCATTCCTGAACGCTCGTATGTGCGTTGGTGAGAGGGTAGGGAGGTGCCAGATGGTCATGGTGGATTTTGCTGACCCAGCTGCCCTCTGTGCCTTCTTGAGCGCTTGGGCTGTGTTCCAATATCAGCAGGATCCTGGCACTGCCCTCAGGAGAAGAGCCCGGCTGAGTGACCACCACACAGATCAGTACAACACCAGCAGAGTCGCTACACCAGAGCTTTAAATGGGCCTGAAATTTCGGTCTGAAGCTTAACACAGCCCGATAACTTTCTGTCCGAGCCTGACCCCGACCAGACCTGACCCCCAGCACCAAAGTTTTAAGTCTGAACCCAAACCCAACCCAAACCACATCATCACATTTTAAGTCCAAAACTGACCCGAGCACAACAAAATTCTGTCTGAAGCTGAGCCGAACCGACCTGTGATCACTCAGAGTACTGAATAAAACCTTATATCATGAATAACTATCTTGAGTTCATGGACAAATAAAATAATATTAAATAACGTGACAAAACAATTAGCTGCCCAAAATTAAGTTTAAAATGAACTTGAACAAACATTTTCATCAAGCTATGCTTTCAAACAACATCATAGTATTTGTTAATCTGGATAAACTTTCCGTGATGTGCTGTTTTTCATGGTGTACACATCAAATTTTCCTTTTCCTTTATTCTAAATGCAGTTAATCAGCCAAGACATATTTGGTGTCTGAATTTTGCTTCTTTGGTTTAGCGCTGGAGCTACGAGGGTCATTTTGATTGACACTGGAAGCCAGTAGTCCCCCAAACTGTTTCTGTGAATACATCAGCAAAATGTCTCTCTACTCACTCAAACTGCATCCAGATTCTTAGGTTGCATAGACCAGTCGATGAGCACAGTTTGACTCACTGTGAACTATAAAAATGGAAAAAATTCTCAGACTAGCTACAAGAAGAAGCAGCCATTTAGAATAACCGGAATCACTTTATTCCTGAGTTTTGTGTCATTCCACACAAGACGACCAAAGATCCGTAAGGACCGTAGAGTAACGTAGCTAAGCGAGCACACTCGGAGGACCACATTTTTTGCACACATGATCCTCAACCGTATATAATCACTGTGGAACAAAACATTGTATCTCCAATGTATGGAAGTTAATGTATGTAATGTTAGTCAAACGAACCAGACGCTCACGAATGTAAAAGGTCAAAAAGGATTTATTAACAACAAGAGAGGTAACCAAAGGCAAAGTCTAGTCAGTTCAGCACAGCGATGAATAGAAACATGAGCACTAAACGATGAGGGTTGGTCAAACACATGCGTGGCTCAAAGCCAAAACAGCAATCAGATCAAGGCAAACAATACCTAAAAGAAGAATCCAGAGGCATAAAACGAGAAACGAGACAATGGTCATAAACACAGGAATAACCAGCAATAGAACACTCCGTACACAACGAGTAGAGTTGGCAATACTTCGCAAAGAAATGTTACAGACTGGTATTTATACACAGGAGTAAGTGAGATACAGGTGACAACAGTTCAGTAGTCAGGTGACCTGGACCTGGGAAGTGGCTCATGATTGATGGAGTCCTTGTCATGTGAGTTCAGAGAATCATGGGAGTTGTAGTGTGTGGAGGCTGGGAGAAGACCCGGAGGCGTGACAATGCAACAAGATTTTTGTCCTGAGGTTTTTATGTGACAGTGACGATATGTTTGGAAGTGTGTTCTCTAGAGTAACGAATCACGCTTCTCTATATGTCAGTCTCTGGGTTTTGGTGGATGCCAGGAGAACATTACCTACTGGAATGCATAGTGCCATCAGTAAAGTTTGGTGGAGGAGGGATAATGAGCTGGGGCTGTTTTTCAGGCCCCTTATTTCCAGTAAAGGCTAACAAGAAGTCCCTTTTCTGTACCACACATCTTCAGGATGAACTGGAACGTCGATTGTGAGCCAGGCCTTCTCATCCAACATCAGTGCCTGACCCCACAAATGCTCTTTTGACTGAATTCCCACAGACACACTCCAAAATCTTCCAAAAGACTGCCAGAAGAGTGGAGGCTGTTATAGCCGCAAAGGGGGCAACTCCATGTTAATGCTCATGGTTTTGGAATGGAATGTCCAACAAGCTCATACAGATGTGTGGTCAGGTGTCTGTGGCCATTTAGTGTAATGAACCGAATCTATCAAGATTTTGGTGTGTATTTGTGGAAATGGAATGGAAACAGGAAACGCAGGATACAATTTGAACCCTGAACCTAAAGCGTATTTGGGAAATGGCGTCCGAAAATATTGCTACTCCACACCCCCCACTGTCCATACACAGCACACACATCATTACAGACCTGCCAGCCGGAAGATAAATTAGAGCGTGGACTGTGATCGCGTTGCCGTCGATCAGCGTATTACATCAAATTACGAAATATCATCTTGCTCCTAGTGAAGGGCTGAAGGCGAGCGCTGCAGAAAAGGGCATTTTCACTGATTAATTACTCGCCGGTTTAATACTTACACCACCCCATTTTCAAGGTTAAGAAGTGTGCACAACACACTGTAACTCCTACCCTGTGTTCACGGGAGGTTATATTATAAATATACAGTCAGAATGTGCAGATACATGTTCATGAATGTATTAACAATCAGGGCTGGAACTGGGATCAGAATTTTAGTGAGGTCCGTTTTGCAGAAAAGGGATCTACATCACACAGTGACTAAAGTGAATGTCTATTATTAATCCATCAGTTTCTCCTTTAGTTTTTTAATCAAATCATTGCTCCTTTTTACTTGTCCATACTTGTTTGATTATTTATTTATTAACTTTCACTAACATTTAAAGCAGTAATATCATTTTAAACCTTTGACAAGATACAGTTATGACAATTATGAAAATATAAATTTGTCCCGCTCCCACTCACAACCGAAACATTTTGGCCCGCGCGGTTCCGTCAAGGGGAATCTGACATTCAATATCTGGCATAGTCTATTCACAAATATATTTTCCTTTGCTGAAATAACACGGTATCGTGGTCATCAGACTCACTGTGAGCAACTTCCCCAAACACCATTTATTCCCAGTAAACACAAAGCAGGAATTAAACCACAGAGCGGATATTTTGGTGTTTTGCTGGGTAGTTGTGGCCGTTGGACTGAAGGCTCCACCGTCTCTGTAAGCTACAAGAATTTGCATGTTGTTCACATGATCGGTTGTTGATTGTTTTCTTGTTTCAATTTATATTATTCTTATATATGATTTAGTGATCGTTCTACTTTATTTAGGCTATTCATTCATTTGTGGGATTTCTCTACATGCGTGCTTCATCCCAGCTGGTTACCCGCCCGCTCCTGTGCACAACACTGAAAATCAGTCCGCAAGATATTGTGGTGGGTCCCGCGGGTCCAGTGGGAATCCTGCAGATGTGCAGACCTCTAGTCCAGGCATTGATGTCCTCATAGTTGGCCATGCAAACAATGAGTGTGCATAGACGCTAGTAAAACGATTCTTATCGGATTTTGGCATTTCTCCAATTGTTCAAGTGGTCATTTTGAACGGAACCATCAGCTGGGCTGGAAACACACACCATAGACCGGGTCAGTAGAGCTCAGAGACGTTTATCACAAACTCAAAATAGACAGTTAAGCATGAATACACAGCAGCCTGAAAACAGGTGCAAAAACAAAACTACACCTAATTTGAGGCAGTAAAGAAAAAAAGAATGTGGCTCTGGGTTCAGGCTTTTTGGTGTGTAGACGGACCGATGGCGGTCCGGTGGGGAAGAGTTCAGAGTGCAGAGGGTGAGTAGAGCCGTCTGGGATCTTCTTATAGGTCTGAGATCGTAGAGCCTGGTTTGAGAGAGAGACAATGAGAAAAGGGGTGGTTAGTAGATGTCTGTTCTCTGTAAGAGCTTTTCTGTGACTGCTGTGCTTGTGGCCCTTTTTGTTTGTTTCCCTTGGCATTGCACCTGCTCTCCTCATCAGCCGCCGGCCATGCATGATCAGTCAGCCCCACCCTTCCTCTGCCTGTGCTGCAGTCCACAGCAAAGGTGCTGATGTTTGTTTTGGTCAGGCTTTTCAGCACCTTGGCGGGCACTTTGGAGCACTGTCATGGCTCGGCTGTCAGCCTCTGCAGGCCAGCCTTGTGTCCGCTGTCACATCATGTGAACAGCATGCTCCAATTTCTTAGATTGGATTAAGGCTTTTTCAGCGCATGTATACCCTTACTCTGATTTCTTTCCTTTTTCTCGTGCGCAAGCAGAGGGCAGGGCTGTCTGGACTTGATGCACGAAATGAATCTAGAAGTCTAAATGATGCATATTCATATTTGCTGGTATGAATATGTGAGTTAATTGGCAGGCTGCTAATTAATGTAATATTTCAGGCTTTGTACTTGTTGACAGGCACTGTGTATTAAAAGTAATACCTTGCATCGAAGGCCGAGATGATGAACAGACAGCACAGAGAGCCAGTTCATGGAGATCAATGGAGGAGTCCCAGTTTAAAGCTGAGACGGCTGTGAGACAAGGACACTTAGGAGAAGTCGAGGTCACATCAGGGAGAGAGAGAGACATAGAGAGAGAGAAAGAGAGAGAAAGAGAGAGAGGGATGGAGAGTGAAGGATGGAGGTTGGTCAGAGGTACAGGACCATGTTGTGAATATTTGATGCTGATGGATCTGTGCTCACTCCAGCAGAACAAACTGGATTGGAGCAGCGTGCACACATACACACACACACACACACACACACTCACACACACACTGCTCAGGTGGAAAGGCTGGTTTGAAATGAGGCCTACTTGGTCTGACACAAAACCTTCATTTCTATGCAGGAGAAACCGATCTACAGCCGCACACCTGAGCTCCACACACACACACACACACACTCCTGTAATAAGTATTTCAGAAATCCATCAGCCAGACTTTTGTAGGATTTGAGCTTGAGATGGAACGTGTTTCCTCAGGCATCACCATCGTTTATGTATTTATAGATTCCTAAATGACGCTGCATGATTTAATCATTACAGCCGTCGCACACGCACTTAACCCGTCTGACGGGCTGAGAGTCGGCCCCTACAGAACCCAGAACCCAATACTGCAATAATTTCCATATAATGTAATAACCTCAAACATGCAATTAAATTTACACTTAACTGTCAAAAGTGTAATAAAACCCAGTAACGTAATAACACGGCCAGTAATGTCATACAATGCCTAAACTGATAATACGATTTTATCTGATTACGCAAGACCTTATTACATTTGTTTTCAACCTGTGGGCCGCGGTGGTCCTGTTAGGGGACCACAGCTGTGTTTTTAACCGCAATATGTAGACATTTCACCAACTGTTATTTTAAACATACCTGATTTTTTGCAAAAAAATAGAACGTCATATTTAGGTGGACCGCATTTATTAGTCTGGCAAGATGCCTGCTATGTTTATATTTTCAGTGCAAGTCAGAGCAAAACGTTTCTTTTAGTTTGTATGGAATTCATCCAATTAATATTAATAGGTAAAAACAGGGAGTTTTGAAAAGAAAGTGAAACAGCCACCGTATCTCAGACTGAGAAAACCAAGTATAAACTGAAACGAAGAAAATACAACAGTGAGTGCGTTTACATGCACTTAATAATCCAATAACTGCAGAATATCAGATTTTGTCAGTAATCCGATCAACACGTTTAATTGCACTTAAGTAATCAAATAATGGGGAAACTCCAGGTCTACATGAGTCAGACAGTAATCAGATTTCTACTTTACAACCAGCCAATGACATAGTGACATAAACGCAACATAAAACTCAAACTTCATGCTGCGTTTTTTTTTAAAACATTGCGCCACTTTACCCGAAAATATGAACGTACATCATCTAGAAGATGAACAATATTTACATCCTTTATATCATATTTGGTTTCAGCGTCGCTCCAACAGTGTTTTGCTGCGTCATCCTGTTGCTGTCTGTTCTCGTGCATGCACTGAGAAATCTGAAAGAAATCAGAGTAAGAGTTTACATGCACTGAGAAATCTGATTACTGAGCTAAAATCCAGCCTCTTTATCCGATTTCTTAATCAGATTTCTAGATTACATGACCATTTGAATAATTGGATAACTGCAGAAATGCATTTACATATTTGCGTTAAAAAAACATTATTCCACACATCATAGCCATACACAGCCGATGACGCCAGCGTGAAGCTGCGCAAACGTTGCCATGTTGACATTATTACCAGTGAAAATGGATGCTTATCAGAGGAGAGCTTTAGCAGCGTTTATTTAGGGTGGAGACACGCTGTACTCTTTTATTATTGAGTTCGTCTGGAATTTAACGAGATAAAAATCAACACTGTTATTCCACTGTTGCAGTTGACGGCAAAAGGTTCACCATTTTTTTCTTATTTCTGGCTTTTCCATCCAGGTTATTTATGTGCATTTTCACAAGTCTCAAAAAAGAGGTGGACTGAAAACCCACAATTCCTAGTATTTCGATGACATTACGCATTTGCAATTACTGAACCTGAAGTTCATTCTCACCCAGGAAAGGCAGTAAAACATGTTTTTGGGCACTGTCATGGTTCCCCTGCTTCTGTTTTTGTTCTTGTCTCCTCCCCTTTCCTGCTTCTTATTGTTATCTGTATCACCGGTGTGTTGTCTGTAGCCCCAACCTCAGTTCGTTTGTCTTGCATTGCCTTCACTAATAAAAAAGATTTTTCTTCAGTGGTTCTTCAGTAATGGGAATGGTTCTATTTAGTTGGAAAATGGAGCTCTTGATGGACCGTTCCGCTCACCACTGCGGTCTGCGGACCACTTCCTCTTCCAGTTTTCTCTTGCTGAGATTTCCTGCTGCGTCCCAAACTACATATTGGCACACTAAACAGTGAGTGAAAAACAGTATACAACCATGAGAAGTGCACTCTTTAGCGCAGTAGGTAAAGTATAGAAGTGTGTGAATTAGGACGCGATCTTTTTCGTGGTCATTCTGGTCTATTTTTCTTGGTCTTCATTCACTTGCAGGGTTGTAGCTACAGATAAGACACAGTCAGAGTTACAGTCAGAGTTTGCTTACATGTTAAATGATCTGGTCAGTAAAATCTTGTGGGCTGTGAGTTAGAAAAGGTTGAGAACCTCTGCGTTATTACATTATTAGGAATTACATAATTAGGAATAAAAAAAAGGTGAATTGAAGGTGAATTGAAAACCCACAATTCATAGTATTCTGATGACATTACGCATTTGCAAGTACTGAACTTGAAGTTCATGCTCACCCAGGAAAGGCAGTGAATATGTTTTTGGAGGAATACTGTCATGGTTCCCCTGCTCTGTATCTGCTCTTTTCTGTTTCTGCCCCAGTCTAGTCTGTCCCCTGTCCCTAGCCATGTGCTACTGTTTTTGTTCTTGTCTCCTCCCTTGTCCTGCTTTTTATTGTTATCTGTCTCACCTGTGTGTTGTCTGTAGCCCCAACCTCTCCTTCCTCCCAGGTGTTTCTTGTTTCTCAAGGTATTTATACCCCTGTTTGCTCAGTTGGTTTGTCTTGCATTGCCTTCACTCTTACAAAAAGATGGGTTCCTTAGTAATGGGAATGGTTCTGTTTAGAACCATGCGTTCTATATATACCTATTGCATGTTTAAATAGTGCAGCAACGATGACGAGATGAGCTCCATCAGAACACAGAGTTACAGCTCACCTGCCAAAATGGCGGCAGGGTGTTCTTAATGACATAATCGAATGCTGTCATTGTGGTCAGTTCGAGAGGAAGCTGTCTAAGCTGCTTACTGTTGATGTAAAAATTCTGAAATACAATGTTTTTCTACATAAACGCAGCAAACGCCTATTTTTGCTTAATTTGTCTTGTATTGCTATGCGTATCACAGTCACATCAGTGTTAGGTGAATGTTGACAGCTCACACTAGGAGCGCATAAATCAGATGAGAGGGCCTAAAATAAAATGCATCTTAGCCAGCGCAGCTGATTGTGTGTGATTCTTTTTCCTGGGTGTATTTTGTACAGAATTATAGGCAGTTTTATCCTTTGTAAAAGCATAAAAGGATAAAGCAGGTTCTTAAGGTGAATGAGGACAGTGAGTGAACTGAAATCAACTCCATCAGTTGTCACTTGGAACTGGAGTTGACTCCAGAATTTCTGGAATCGAGCGGCCCTGCTGTCTGACCTCTCTCTGTGTATTTGTGCTGATCAGACAGTTTATTGTGCTGTCTTTACACACACACACACACACACACGATGAACACACCTTACTTTTAACTTTGTCTGTCAGATATAAAAATGTATTGTGCATACGCTGCACTCGTCTAATTTTTATCCCTCTCTCACTCATTCTCTTTCTCTATCTCTCTCGCTCTTTTTCTGTCCACTCTCTCTATCTTCCTGTCCAGGTGTAAGTGTAACCTGCACGCGGGGCAGTGTGTGTTTGTGGACGGTAATCTGCAGTGTGTGTGTGATCACAACACGACAGGTCAGGACTGCCAGCGCTGCAAAAAAGGCTTCAAAGCCAAGAGCTGGAAA
This sequence comes from Colossoma macropomum, assembly GCF_904425465.1. Lineage (NCBI taxonomy): Eukaryota > Metazoa > Chordata > Actinopteri > Characiformes > Serrasalmidae > Colossoma > Colossoma macropomum. Next base: position 33,968,363 of record NW_023494800.1, read on the forward strand.
GCAGGATCCTACCTGCCAACTCCTAATGGCTCCCCCAACATATGTAAGTAGCACCACCCACCCACATCCTAACTAGGTTGTAACATTGCTATTACACAGTATATCCATTAACAAAACCCCAAACTTACATTTATCACTAGCCAACCATGTTGTTACATTGCTATTACGTATCATAACTCTTAATAAAACATGAATTCAAATGTATTACTGGCCAACCATGTTGTAACCTTGCTATTACATATCATAACTCATAATAAAGCCATGAACACAAATGTATTACCAGTCAACCATGTTGTTATATTGCTATTACATAGTGCAACCCTTAACAAAACCCTGAACATACATTTATCACTTGCCAACCATGTTGTTACCTTGCTATTACATTTTATAACTCAATAAAACCACGGACACAAACGTATTACCAGCCAACCATGTTGTTACCTTGCTATTACATTTCATAACTCAATAAAACCACGGACACAAATGTATTACCAGCTAACCATGTTGTTATATTGCCATACATATTGCTATACATTTTAACTACCAAAAAACCCTAAAAATACATCACTAGCCAGCCATGTTGTTACATAGCTATTACACCTTATAACTCCTAAAAAACTCAAACACAAATCCATCACTCTCATTATAACTCTCAATAAATCCATTAA